>NW_011494640.1:6979015-7021204 GCF_000754665.1 Bison bison bison
CAGGCCCTGGGATTTCTTTGGAAGGAATGATGCTAAAGCTGAAACTCCAGTACTTTGGCCACCTCATGTGAAGAGTTGACTCATTGGAAAAGACTCTGATGCTGGGAGGGATTGGGGGCAGGAGGAGAAGGGGACGACAGAGGATAAGATGGCTGGATGGCATAACCGACTCGATGGACGTGAGTTTGAGTGAACTCCGGGAGTTGGTGATGGACAGGAAGGCCTAGCGTGCTGCGATTCACGGGGTTGCAAAGAGTCGGACACAACTGAGTGACTGAACTGAACTGAACAAGTTGGGACCAGGGAGCATCTTGTTCAGTGGCACTTAGGCATATTTTATAAGCATCTAGCAGCAAATAATGCAAGACAATGATGCAAGCAATTTTTTAAAAGATCACAAAGGAGAAGGAATCGTATTATGAGGTTTCAGATGAATAATGTTAAGAAAAATAAGACAAGTACATGAGTAGTTTATATTCTGAATTCTACACATGAAATTCCCATGTTCAAAGTCCAAACTCTAAAATCTGGTTAGGTTATAATAAAACATTATAAAATCCAGAAAATCATATGACCTTTCTGCACTCAAGACAACAGCCAATTTTTTTTTTTCCTTTTTTGACTTCACCATGTGGCATGCCAGATTTTAGTTCCCCAACCAGGAATTGAATCTGTGTCCCCTACATTGGAAATGGGGAGTCCTAACCACTGTACCACCAAGAAATTCCACCAACAGCCTAGTTTTATGTCCAAACCACCATGTTCTTTACTATTATTTGATGTCTAACAGGAGCTATTTTTATTTTCTATTGCCATCCTTCACTTTTCTCTTTATATTTTATTCTTGGAAGTAGACTTTGGCTTAAAAATATCTTCTATATTTATTGAGTTCTTGAGCTCCCTTTTAATCACTACCATCATTACTGTCATCAGTCATGTATTAAGTTTCTATGTTTTGTAAGTTCCTGGGGATTTAAGATATATCATCTATACATTGGTACTCATCATTGTAAGTAGTTATGTACATAGTAATTTATTTAGAAGTTTAGGAAAAGTAAGTCTTAGCTAAGGAAAAGAAAAGAAAATCATTCTAGAAGAGAAAAATGAGGGAAAATATCAATAAATATACAGGACCAATGTCATGAAAATAAATTGTTCACATACAGGAGTAAGGGAAGATATCACTGAAATATATTTAAAGGCAAAATTTTATGGTGCTTTGCATGTCAAGAAAATAAGTGTAGACTTTATCCTGCAATGGGGAAATAAACATTTATTGGAGTAGGCCACAAACGTATCTATTTACAGTATATGGAATACAATTAGTACCAAATGCTTAGAATAGAAAAATAATAGATGCACTACCTTCCAAAGGAACTGTGCATGGCAGAGGGCGAGAAATTGCCACACGGAAATAACAGCATATATATATAAAACTGTATGAATATATTTTCCTCGGGTCAGGTAAATGAGAGTGATTTTTTTCTACTTAAGAGGAAGTATCTCAGACAGTTCAGTTCAGTTCAGTTCAGTCGCTCAGTCGTGTCCGACTCTTGGTCAGACAAGGGAATTATAAATATTATTTCTTTAACCTAACCAAGAAGGAGAAAAGGCAATTTCAAGTGGAAAGAACAGTGAGCTAAATGACACAGAATCCTGGAAGGTCAGGAAATACTGACAAGACAATATGATTGGAGCTTCATAAAAAGAGCTGACTCTGTAATAAACATTACTTTTACAATATGTTGAAATAGTTAATGGACTTAAAACATTGGCAATAAAATAATTTATCAAGTGAAATGAGTCAGAAAGATAAAACAAATACCATGCATTAACATATATATATAGAATCTAAAAAATAATGATACTGATGAACTTATTTGCAGGGAAAAAATGGAGACACAGATGTAGAGAATGGATATGAGGACACAGGACACAGCAGGGGAAGCAGAAGGTAGGCTGCGCTGAGAAAGTAGCACTGACATATGTGCCCTATCACGTGTAAAATAGATAACTAGTGGAAAGCTGCTGTATAACACAGGGAGCCCAACTTGGTGCCTTGTGATGACCTGGAAAGGTGAGATGGGAGGAGGGAAGGGGGCTTAACAGGGAGGGAACATATATGTATAATTATGACTTATTCACGTTGTTGTATGACAGAAGCCAGCACATTGCAAAGCAATTATCCTCCAATTTAAAACATTAATTAATTAATTAAAAATAGTTCATTACAAAGATTGCAGGCAGATATTTGGCTCAATACTACACAAGCATAGAGTAGAATTAACTTACATAAATGTACAACTAGTCTTGAATTTAATATAACATGGAAAAAGTTGCTGTTAATTGTGTACTCCATGTGTTCTGTTCCCTATTGAGCACTTCATATTGATTTACATTCTGAGCTAGCCAGTACACCAAAAGCTACTTCATTCTTTAAATAAATATTTATTGAGAGTTTACTATATGCTAGGCTCTCTTAGGGGGACATCAGTGGGCAAAACAGGGAAAATCTCATTCATTGGAATGCTTATGCACCTGATGGAACCATCTTTCTCACTGCTGTACCTTAAGGGCTGCATACACTGCTTGGTATAGGAAAGGTCCACCTGGACCTCTAGTCAAGACCATCTGGAGCATACCTGAGGTCAACAAGTTTGAGTTTATCATTAGTTGCAATGAGGGAGATTACATACCATAGGGAATCTTGGACATCTTGACAAAAGAGTGATTTTTTCATAAAAAGACCAATTATGGGATTGGCGTTTGTGTTAGGTGATTTGGGGGAATTTTTAAGGAAGCGAGAGTTTACTCTATATTAGATGCTGTATGATAAAGAACAATCCTACAACTGGGAATAATAAGTCTTGTCTAGGAGGGGACACTAGAGCCAGGCTAAAGCTGTAATTGAAAAAAATAAATTGGAAAAGAGATAGCAATCACTCATGTTAGGCAAAAGAAATGAATATTTGGCAGTTGGATACTTGTTGCAGCTTTCACAGTGACCTGGTTTTCATTTATGCTGAGACAAAATGATGAGCGGTCTTGCTTTTTGTTTCACTTCATCATGGTTACAGAATGATTTTGTCTGATGTTGGTGTCCTGTGAAATTATCGATTTCCAAAAGGCTAACAGCATGTCAGAACTGTAAGGACCTGGCCAATTCCTAAAAACACCAATAATTAGAGTCAGGATGTCATGGGTGCTCTTCCCTTTCTTCTAGTTAACTGTTCAACCACAAAGCTATTAGACTAGAAATCAACTACAAGGAAAAAAAAAAACCACTGCAAAAAAAAGTATACATGATAAATAATAGGCTTTTAAAAGCCAATAAGTTACTGAATAAATCAAAGAGGAAATAAAAATATACCTAGAGACAAATGATAGTGAAAACTTAATGATACAAAATCTACTGGGCTTCCCTGGTGGCTCAGTGGTAAAGAATCCCTTGCCAATGCAGGGTACTCAGGTTTGATTCCCAAAACCAGTGGGACACAAAAGGAGTTCTAAGGAGAAAGCTTACAGTGATACTAGCTTATCTCAGGAAATAAGAAAAATGTCAATAACCTAATCTTACAGCTAAAGTAGCTAAACAAGAATAGCAAATAAACACAAAGCTAGTAGAAGAAAAGAAATCATGAAGATCAGAGCAGAAATAAATTAAATAAGAACTATTAAAAAAAATAAAAGATCAATGAGACTAACATTGGTTTCTTTAAAACAGCTATGACAAACATCGATGCAAAGTACTCAGTGAAAATTAGCAAACTAAATTCAACAATATATTAAAAAGATCATTCAACTTGGTCTATTGGTATTTATCTCAGGGATGCAAGAATGGTTCAATATTCACAAATGAAACAATGTGATACACCATGTTAACATATTGAAGAATAAAAGCATATGGTTATCTCAGTAGGTGCAGAAAAGATTTTTGACAAAATTCAACATTTATATGACAAACCTAGACAGCATATTAAAAAGCAGAGACATTACTTTGCCGACAAAGGTCCATACAGTCAAAGCTATGGTTTTTCTACTAGTCACGTATGGATGTGAGAATTGGAACATAAAGAAGGTTGAGCACAGAAGAATTGATGCCTTTGAACTGTGGTGTTGAAGAAGACTTTTGAAGTCCCTTGGACTGCGAGGAGATCAAGTCAATCAATCCTAAAGGAAATCAATCCTAAATATTCATTGGAAAGCCTGATGCTGAGGCAGAAGCACCAATACTTCGGCCACCTGATGTGAAGAGCTAACTCATTAGAAAAGACCCTGGTGCTGGGAAAGATTGAAGGCAGGAAGAGAAGGAGACAACAGAGGATGAGATGGTTGGATGGCATCACTGACTTGATGGGCATGAGTTTGAGCAAACTCTGGAAGATGACGAAGGACAGGGAAGACTTGTGTGCTGCAGGCCATGGGATTGCAAAGAGTTGGACACAACTGAGCAACTGAACAATGAAGAACTTTTAACAATGTAAGGGAACACACTTCAACATCATAAAGGCCATATATGACAGGTCCACAGCTAACATAGTAGTACTTAACATTGAAACAATGAAAGCATCTCCTTTAAGGTCACAAACAAAACAAGGATGCCCACTTGCCACTTTTATTCAACATAGTATTGGAAGGTCTCAGACAGCGTCAACAAGAGAAAAGAAATAAATTTAATACAAACTTAAGTAAAATGATCACTTTTTGCAGATGGCATGATTTTATACATGGAAAATCCTAAAACCACCACCAGAAATTACTATAACTCATCAATGAATTAGGTTAAATTAATGCTAACACACAGACATTAATATATATAAGTCTGTTGCATTTCTATACACCAAGAATGAACCATCAGAAAGAGAAAATTAAGAAAGGAATTGCATTTATAATTGCATTTATAATGAAATAGGCCTATGACAAAAGAGGCAAGAATATACCATGGGGAGAAAGGCTTTTCAATAAATGGTGTTGGGAAGACTGGGAAGCTACATACAAAATAATCATACTGGACTGCTTTCTCATACTATATACAAAGATAAACTCAAAATGCATTAAACACTTAAATGAAAATCCTGAAATCATAAAACACGTAGAAGAAAACATAGGCAGCTTTCTCTTTGATATCCTTGGCAATATTTTTTGAATATGTTTCTTTAGGCAAGGGAAACAAAAGCAAAAATAAACAAATGGGACTACAATAAAATAAAAAGCTTTTGCACAGTGAAGGAAACTATCAGTGAAATGAAAAGGTCACCCAGTGAATGACAGAAGTTTGCAAACAACATTCAAATAAGGGGCTAATATTCAAAAGATACATAGAACTTATACACCTCATCACCAAATAAAAAGAAAAAGAACTTATTAAAAAACAGCAGAGGATCTGAAAAGACTTTTTTCCCAAAAAAGACATACAGATGGCCAACAGGCATATGAAAATATGCTCAGTGTCACTGACCATCAGGGAAATGCAGATGAAGACCACAATGTGATATCACCTCACATCTGTCAGAATGGCTATCATCAAAAGACAACAAATGACAAGTGTTGGCAAGAATGAGGAGAAACAGAGTCTTGTGCACTGTTGTTTGAGAATGTAAATTGGCACAGACACTATGGGAAACAATATGGAGATCCCCACCCCCAATTAAAAATAACATTACTATGTGATCCAGCAATTCCACTCCTGGATATTTATCTGAATAAAATGAAAACAGTAATTAAAATTAAAATGAATGCACCTCTGTGTTCACTGCTATCTTCGACCTGCTATATTCACTACTATGCTCACCCGGGGGCTTCTCAGGTGGCTCAAATGGTAAAGAATATGCCTGCAATACAGGAGACCCAGGTTTCATCCCTGGATCAGGAAGATCCCCTGGAGAAGTGCCGGGAGCCGGCGAGAGGCATTCCACTCGTGGCAAAGGTCATGAGGAAGGAGGCTCGGCATACGCAAAGGCGGGATCGAGCCTCAGGAGTCCCCCTGGATATTCTCGAGCATCTACCCCCAAAAACCAGAGTCTGCCTACTTTATTGCTTTGTGCTCTCACCTCTGACTTTACTGGGGGATGTCCCCCACCACCATCTCGCTCTCTCTGACAGAGAGTTAACTTACAGCTCCAGTTAATAAGTTCCTGGGCATTGCTGCTGTTAGGAGTGTTTAAATCTAAACCCCTCAGATAGCTCTCTAACTCACCTGACAAGTTTACCCGGACTCATACAGCTGTGCATACTCAGATAGCTCTCTAACTCGCCTGACAAGTTTACCCGGACTCCTACAGCTGTGCATACAATTGTTTACAGTCTCCCAGTCTCGAGAGGCATGGGAAGCTTAAGATATTCAAATAGCTTAGAGCCTCTCAGAGAGTTAGAAACTGTCAGAATAAAACTAGTAAAAGATTTCATTGATGAGCCAATGCTTGCTGCCAAGTTTCCACATCCCCTGTATTGTATCCTTGAATGTGTATTAATTAATATAGTTGGTATGTAGAAAAAATAAGTAGTGACCTTGGTGTTAGCAACTTTAGACCCTTAAGGTAATAAATTCTTTCCTTTGTTGTAAACCCATTACACCTTTGCCCTATAGAAATGCAATTTTATCTAACACCTTCGGAAGATGGTGCCAAACCTTAAAATAATTACTCTTAGAGAAAATTAAGTCTTACGGTTGACAAACCTTTGTCAAGAGTCATAAAATGTTAATAGGCCTTCTGGCCAGAAGATGATGTAAATCACCTAAACCATTTGTATACGATAAATTTGCAGGAAAGAAACCTTAGCTTTTGATAAGGATCAAAGACTGCTGACTTTGCATGATTTCACATCCCCTATTATCCTCTATGTGTAACTTAGGGTATAAAAGCCCCTGTTGAAAATAAAGCTACCGGCCTTGCTCACCGAAGCTTGGTCTCCCCATGTCATTCTTTCTTTTCACATTCCGGCTGAAGTTTCCATCTGGAGCACGGAGGTCCTCCGCGACCATTTATTTGCCTGGGCTTCTAAGACCCACTTGAGAAGGTGTCTAAGGTGGGGCACCTTCCGCTATTCAAGAGGGCGCCTGCAGCCTCCGTGGTCAGAGCTAACCTGGTGTCACAGGTTATATTGATTTTCTGCGAAAACCAAGCTACTCAGCCTCTTTTCTCCACTGAATTTTCCTACTGAGCTATCCTCATTCTACTACTCCTTATATCTCTAATTAATATTTAAATAAATCGCCAACGCCATCTCTCCTTTGAATACCCTGGATCAGCCGAGGCTGGACCTCGGCAGAGAAGGGCATAGCAAGCCACTCCAGTATTCTTGCCTGGAGACTCCCAGAGGAGACTGGCAGGCTATATTCATGGGGTTGCACAGAGTTGGAACTAGACTGAACGACTAACACTTTCACTTTTCATGTTCACTGAAGCTTTATTTACAAGAGCTAAGATATGTAAACAACCCAAGTGCCCATCAGTAGATGAATGGGTAAACAAAATGTGGTGCATACACATAATGCAATATTAGGCATAAAAATGAAGGAAATCTTGCCATTCGTGACATGCATGGACCTAGACGGTATTATGCTAAGTGAAACAAATCAGACCAAGAAACACAAACACTGTATACTGTATGTGGAATCTAAAAAAATGAAACACATAAACAAGCATAACAAACAGTAACAGCCATGAATACAGAGAACAAGCAGGTGGTTGCCAGAGCAGAGGGAGGAGAATGAGAGAAATAGGTGAGAGAGACTAAGAGGGACGGACTTACGGCTGCAAAACAAATGAGTCACAGATACGAACTGCAGTGTGGGGGATATAGTCAATAACTATGTGTTATCTTCTTAAATTTACATTTGGAAGCTAGACTCATTGTGGTGACCAGTTTAAAACATACAGAAATATCGAATCACTAGGCTGTGTAGTTAAGAATTAACATAGTGTTGTAGGTAAATTATACTTCAAAAACAAAAAAAAAACAAGCCAAACTCATAGTAAAAGAGATCAGATTTGCAGTTACCAAAGATGGGTATTGTGCGGGGGGTGGGGGGGGGGCGGAATTCAATGAAGTCAGTGAAAAGTAAGAATCTTTCATTAATGAGATAAATAACTACTAGGAATGGAATGTACAGCATGATTAATACAATTTACACTGAAATGTATTATATATAAAATTGTTAAGAGGATAAATCCTGAGTTCTCATGACAAGAAAAATTATTTTTTCTATTTCTTTAATCTTTTAGCTGTATGAGATGATGGGTGTTCACTAAACTTATGTGATAATCATTTCATGATTTTATGTCAAATCATTACACTGTACACCTTAAACTTAAAAAGTGTTGTATGTCATTTACATCTCAGTGAAACTGGAAGAAGAAAATAAAGGGGGGAAAGGAATTAATTCTAATTAATAAAGAGCTAATTCCCAAAGTCCTATCCAATGATCACATAGGAAATGGCAGTCGGTTTAGTTTCTTGCCAAGTATTACTATTTTCTGGGTTCACATTGACTCTGGACTCCCTATTGGTTCTAGAGGGACTTGCTGCCTTCTAGATGTACAGCCACAATAATAGTACTAGTCATAGTGGCCCTGGGAATAGCCTCAGCCCTGGTGTCTCAGATGGTAAAGAACCCGCCTGCAATGAGGGAGACCCAGGTTCGATCTCTGGGTCAGGAAGATCCCCTGGAGAAGGGAATGGCAATGTACTCCAGTATTCTTGGAGAATCCTGGAGAATCCCAAGGACAGAGAGCCTAGCAGGCTACACAGTCCATGGGGTTGCAAAGAGAGGGACACCACTGAGAGAAATTAACACTTTCACTACAGACTAAAATATTTTTGTGGAATGATTTTTCTTTTTGGTAGGTAGGTAATTTCAATTGTTGTCTCAGTTCTTCTCCATCTAAAGTTAAGACCATTGCCAGCACTATTTTTAGAGTTTGTTTTTGCATTTTCTCATTTGTATTCTGCATTTCTGAAAAGATGTTTGCATCGTCATCCTCAATTTAAAAAAGCTTTTTTATTTTCTAGTTTTCTTTCTGCATTCACCCACGCTGGCCTATGCTGAGATCTCACAAAGGTAAGGTGCTCCCAGTGTACCCTCCTGCCAGACCTGTCCAACAGGACTGCTAAAGAGGTAAGATATGGAACCTCCTGCCCGCAGACACCCTCACACCAAGTTGATGATGTCACAAGATTGCTGTCCTCATCACAGACTCTTGGCACTCAGTCACCCCTCTTGGCTTTACTAGCAAGAATTGCCAACCCATGTGTCAACGTGTAAGGCTTCCTGCTAAGTGGCTTCACACCCTGCTGGCTTTTTCTCGCCTAACTTCCCAAAGATATGTCTAGTCCTTTCTATACACTGAGAAATACCAGGAGTCTGACATTTTCTTTCTGAGAAAAGAAAGTCTTTCTGGGCATGCATGGAAAGTTGTCTTGAGGACACAAGTGACCCTTTGCCACTATTTATACTTCTATCCCTTCAAAAATTATCTAGTTTGCACACACAGGTGCTGTATTGACTTGACAAGCTGCCACTTTCCTAGCAGATGATCCCTTCTAACAATCTTCGGATTCTTGAACACTTTCTCGCCCCCAATCCATGTCAGTTTCTGTATAAATATGCTGCCCTGTCTGAGTGTTAGCAGCTGAATTGGGGTATATTACATTCCAATGAAATGAAAAGGGTATTTAGATATTTTGTAGAACATTAAAGCAAACACACAGAGAAGTCCCACAACTCACTTGGCAATAATTCACTATTATGTATGATTTCTAATTAAGTGTGTGATTTCTAAATCATATGTGATCTAACGCTAGGCGAATGTGTCTTCCTGAAGCCAGGCAGACCGTGTGCTTGATTTAAGAAATCTCAAAAGTCCTTGGTTCTTTGAGGCTGCTGCTGCTACTGCTGCTAAGTCGCTTCAGTCGTGTCCAACTCTGTGCGACCCCATAGACGGCAGCCCACCAGGCTCCTCTGTCCCTGGGATTCTCCAGTCAAGAATACTGGAGTGGGTTGCCATTTCCTTAGAAATTACGTGAAACAATTCTAAAGATCCCATTTATAGTTTCCACAATGTCCCACGGTGCTTGTACTGTAACCAGCTGTTTCAGTACACACAGTTCTTTTTTTCTCTTTCCTGCCTGCTGTGTGCTATGCAGTAGTGTGTACTTTTTATTATTCAAAGTAAATTGATTTGCAGTTGGGAAAATAACCTCTCTAGAGATCAGTCGATGCTATATTTGCAGAGATAAAAGAATACAAGAAAACTATATATGCTAAAAATACAAAAAAGTCCCAGTGTACATGTAATTCAATTTCTTCTCTCCACTTGTTTTATTTTAATTTATATTTCCTATACCTGTCCTTTAGCACCATACTCTTGGACTGTTTTCTTGCAAAAGAATACTAGGGACTCTGAGGATCGATCGCTTAAGCATAAACAAATGGAAAATAAAAACACCATCTAGATAAGAAACTGCTAAATTGGCTCTAAAACCTATTCAAAATCCAATATAAAATCAGAGGCATGGAAAACATAAACAGGAGGCTTATGTTTCTAAACGTTTTCTCATCTCAATTTCACATTGAAAATTGCTTCATAAAAGACATAGGTGACAGGTCAGGAACGCAGGAAACAATTTTTTCTATCTTCTGATACCAAAGATAGTTACCTTTTTCTTATTGCAAAAGACGCAAATTTCCTGATTTGGGTTTCGTTTTCTTGACTCTGTCTCATAAAAGGTGCTGAATAATAGGGAGGAAAAGGAAATTATTCATCCTGACATATGATGTTTATAATGTTCCCACTGAGCTACACATCTGTCACTGGAGTGCAGTATCACAACATGGTAAAGGGCATTCGATATATTTTTCAGCCTGCATGTAATATAAACCACTGGACAGAGACTGGAGAGGAATTAACAAGCAAAGGAAAAAAGGCTTTCACTGTCAGAAGCCAATGTCAAAAGCAAACAGCAATTAAATGAAAAAAAATCAACATTCAAATTTTAAAGTACCATTGCTCTCTCATGAACATAATGTCCTGCCTGTGAACACCAGTGCAAAATAGAGTTTTGTTTTTAACATCGGCCAGTCCTAAAGTGAAGTAGACCAAGAATACTATTTTTTAAGAATAAACAATCATTTCATTAAGAAATAGTTTGTAAAACTTCAATTAAGCAAGATATAGAATTCAAAGATTAAATGCATTTTAAGACAAAACTGAAAGCTTTTTTAAAATTTTCAAACAGGTACAATTTAGATCAGAAAAAAAATTTTGAGTGTTAAAACTATTAAAAAGTGGAATTTTCATAAAATAAGCTATGAAAAAAATTTAAGTTAAGAAGAGGAAATTAGAGGTTAAAAGAGAAATGATTCAAATCAACTACTGGCATTAATTTGTTTAACTGCTTATTGGGTATTTTTAGCTAAATGCTAATTAAATACTGAAAAAATACTGATGTAACTATAAGTAGCTTATGCAACTATACAGTAGATAGATAAATAGATAATATTAAGCCACTGCTTATGTTTTTCATGATCTTCTTATCTCCTCTTGCAAGTGCTATAAGATATGGAACGCTTTTGATCTAAGTTTGTTGACCTACCCACGTCAATCCCTGGGAAGCTGACCCCTGCCTTAGAAATGAGGAAACACAAAAAGGATAAAGATGTTAGGAGACTGTCACAAGGCAGTCAATGGAGAACCAGAAAGAAAATCTAGCTCTTCAGCTTCCTTCCCTTGGATTAATGAGAGCTGCCTGGCTTTGTTATTTACTAAGTGATCATTTTTACGTTCCTGTGAGGTAGGTTACCAACGTAAATGCTCCGATTTCTGGTCATAACACTCAACTTAGAGTTGAAACCAGCTCCACCATTCATTAATTATAAGATCTTTGAAAAGTTACTTAAAACTCTGTGCTTCACTTCCCCCTTTTCAAAATTAGACTACTAAGGTATCTGCTTCATTTAGTAACTGTATTAACGGAGTTAATAGAGCATAGGCATTGTATGCCTGGCAGAAAATAGTTGTTCTTCTAGCTGAGGTATCATATTAATAAAAGATTTGAAATTTACATATGCTCAAACCCAGGTTAAAACTGCCTTAAGCCATCTATAAACATGTGGCACAGTCCCCATTGTAGTGCTCATCATATTTTAATGGGATCACTAATTTTAAAATTAGTTTTTTACTCTCAGTTGCCTCAGATAACATACACTTTGTGAGGGTAATGATTTATTTTTAGTGTTCATAGCAATATAGAAATAATGACCAATAGTCACTGAACAAAACAGACAATATATGCTTCCTTAACCTTTATATTTTACAGTTGAGGAATTAAAGGTAGATAAGCTAAAGTGACTTGCCATAGATCACAGGGTTAATGACACATAAAGACACATTAGAAGCCAGAGTAATGTTAGAGCAGCAATTACCCATCACCAGGGCTAGTTCTGTGGGTGTGTGACTTGCACAATTGCACAGGACTCTGTCTCATAAGAGCCATACACTTTGGTTAGTACTCAACTGTGCTGTCATGAAATTCTTAATAACTTAATTTTTTATTATTCTTAATAATTTTTGATAAGGAGCCCCACATTTTCATTTTGCACTATGAACATTATTATATGGCCTATCTTGACCATCATGCAGTCTCATAATTCAACTTTAAAAATAGATTCGAAGGTCCTAGACTGAGAAAAGCCTTCCACAGATGAAGGCAGAGTTGCACACTCTGGACTCTTGTTCTACTAGAGCAGCAGGAAGAAAGACTTCCTTCCCTTCAACTCTTCTCCAGGGGCCATAAATATTCTTTGTTTCAGAGCTGGTGGGGCCAAATGACAGTGAGGGTACACTGGAGAGAATGACTCTACCAGTCCCAGGCACCACAGTGAGACAGCACAACTGGTCTCATCAGACCTTAAGGCCATTCCTGAAATTAAAAAATGTAGATAATAAATAACATCATCTTGCACATGAAATTCATAGCAAATTTTATCAATTGCTACATCCTCCTGTATTGGAGCTTCTCTGTCCTCCAGAATGTAAATGCTCACTGGTTTCCTAGTGTATTCATCTGCAAAATGTCATCAGGCTTTGTCTGTCTTAGAGAGTGCTCCATGCTGCCAGACTCCTAGAGCTACTGACAACATAAACTCATAGAGGAACTAAAATTGGAAATAATAGTGACAAGCCTGGATTTGAAACAGTATCACGGATAAAAACCTGTACCAACCTCCTATTCTGCTCCAGCCCAGTGATGTTCCTGGACCATAGACACACCAGGCAACACTCCCCATCCTGAATATCTCCCAGAGGATGGCAAATTCTGATATTTTCACAATCTGGAGGTCATTAGTGGACTTATAAAATGAATCCCTGCTTGTATGCATGCTCAGTCCCTTCAGTCATGTCCAACTCTTGGACTATAGCCCGCCAGGCTCCTCTATCCATGGGATTTCCCAGGCAAGAATACTAGAGTGGGTTGCCATTTTCTCTTCCAGGGGATCTTCCCAACCCAGGGATCGAACCTGCATCTTGCTCCTGTATTGGCAGGGTGAATTTTTTAGCACTGAGTCACCTAGGAAGTCCCATGAATCCCTAGTAAACTGCAAATTATCAGGACAAGAGAGTAAGCTAAGTCATACTTGTACTGCACTGTAAGTATTGAGTGTTTTGGTGTTTTTTTTTTTTGTTTGTTTGTTTGTTTTGGAGTCTAGGTTTTATAGTCACTGATTGCAAAGCTACAATAGAGGAGTTGGGGAAGGACAGGAGGAAGAATTAGACCCTCAACGCTTCTGCAGCAACTTGCTTACCATTCTCCAGTAGATCATTCTTCCTCTCTGAATATCTAAATCCTTTATGATTTCCTTACTTGACCCACCTCGCACCATGATTTACCCTTCTTCCCTTATTTTCAGTAGACAACTGTGGTTCTCTTTTTTCCAGGGAAAACATACACTAACAGGTGGACCTTTCTCCATCAAACATACAAACCTACCTGTAGCTTTACCCTCCCATTTTAATGGAGACATTGTCTCTTCTGAACCGCTAGCTGTTTCATCTTTGGAGACTTCATATCAGCACTTAAACATTTCAAGTGTTTCCAATCTTAAAAAGTAGACCCCAAACCCATGGCTTATATCCATGCCTCCAGCATATATGACCACAACTCTATCCCTCATGGTCAAGTGTTCAAAAGGTTTCTCTTACTGTCTTAGTCTACTTTCCCTTTCACTGACCATTTGAGCCATTTTTATCACACACCTGGAGAAGGAAATGGCAACCCACTCCAGTATTCTTGCCTAGAGAATCCCGTGGACAAAGGAGTCTGACGGTTGCCGTCTATGGGGTCATAGAGTTGGATATGACTGAAGCAACTTAGCAGCAGCAGCAGCAGTACCACACACCATCCAGCTCTGTCCCCATTCTCCATCAGTGCCCCCTCTAAGTGGGCCTCCATGTTTTTCAACACAAAGCATTTTTCCACTTTCATTTAACCCAATTTCTTGGGCAGAACTTGACATTGACATATATTCCTTGAAATACTCTGGTCGTGTTTTTAACTTATCCTTACATTTCTCTGGTCAATATTTCAATCATCTTGTTCTACCTTTTTTAGACTAATTTAAACTATTTGGAATTTTTCAGGATTCCACTTCATGGATCTTCTGATTTCATTTTTTCTAGCTTATCTTAGTGTATCTACATACACTCTTATGATGTCATTTACAATATTTATGCTAATAGCATATATTTCTATGACATATAATGTTTCTTTCAAATATTTATTTTCATGACAAATTGCTCTTCTATATTCAAGGCCTGCAGGTAACCATGATAGTTGACATGCCCACTGCAAATCTCCAGACACTTGAAACTCAGTGTATCTAAAACTGAACTCATGTGTTTTTTTTCCCCACTAAATATCATTGCTTCTTTTCCTTCTAGAACTCCTGAGGTCAATAAATGATGCCAATGTAAATTCCATTTTTCATGCCAGAAACATGGAAGCCATTCTTGACTCTTTGTACTTCTTCAGTCTTTGCTTCTAATCAATGACTAAATCATGATGATTCTAAATTCAAAATCTGTCTCAAAAAAGATCTATTCTTTTTCATATGCACCACTTCCACCTCAGTCTGTATCACCACCATTTTCTCTTCACCTACTGCAATAGCCTCTAACTGGTATCACACACACAACCTTTCCCCTCCAATCTAATTTTTGCTTAGAAGCAAGGTAGATGCTTTTCAAAAGGATCCTAATCTCTGATACATTTCAATTTAGAACTCACTCAGTTTGTGTCCTGTTACTTTTGATATTGATCTGAGACCCTAATCCAGACTATGACTCCTTACATGATACAAATAAGTGCCTGCCTTATCTTGTGTAACATTTCAATTCTCTATCCACCAATCACAGCGGAACCTTGAACATGACCTGTTTGTCTTTTCCTCAGGGCCTTTGCCATGTTGTTTAATTTGCTTGGAAATTTCTTCCTCATCTTTACCTGGCTACATCCCACTCATCTTTGAGCATGCCACTTAAATAACACTTTCTCAGCCAATCCCACACAATCCTCCACACCAGGCCCTTTCTTTATATTTTTATAGTACCTTGTTTTTCTTCTTGAGTACTCAAGTACTTGAGTACCAGAATTTTAATTATTTGTATAGTATCCATCACATCCCCATCACAACTCAGTCAGAATGCTCCGAGAGGCAGAGATCATATCTCTCCCCTCTGTTACTGTGAACCCTGCACTTAGCCTTGTATCTTACACAGAGTAGGCGCTTCCTAAATATTTGTGAACTGAATGAATGGATGAAAACTATAGCTACTAAAATCCTGCTTTGGGATTTAATAAAGCAAAACCAGGATTGTCTTCAGGCTGGACCTTGAGCTCCTAGAAGAAGCAGAGGGAATATTATATACACCTAGGAAAAGTAAAATATCTGGTTTCATAAAATTTTGTCAGTTTATACATGGCCCTAGATCCACATTTTATGGGTACACAGCTATGCTGAGTCCAAAGATGCTATTGTAATAAGTGCATATGATTCAAATAACCTCTGCAGTTTGTTTTTAAGATGAATTGGGTCATATTACTTTTATACACATCATGGGGTAAATCCTGGGGCTTATGAGCTCAGAGTGTATCCATAGATTCACACAGAGGCGTTAAGATTCAGTATTCTCAGCCACAATGTGTTCAAGTCACAGTGTGTATTTTATAGGGATTTTCAATTGCTTTGCTGCTACATTTCTTTTCTCTCTCTCTCTCTCTCTTTTTTTTTTTTTTTTGCTCTTTTTGAGATTAGAAACAACAACAGTCATGTCACTTCCAAAACATACTGGCAATAAAATAGTTTGATTTGTTTGTTTTGTTTGTTTAAAAAGCAGAAATACTCCACTGCATGAGAACAGATGTTTAAATCAGTTGTTTCTCCTTTATGGTGCAGCATGTTACTTTTCTCTAGATCTTTCTGAGAGAGCTAATTATATATGATGTGGGGCGTTTGTAGATTTAACTGTACCAACTTTTTTTCTGTGAAGGAAGATGCTGAGAATGTAATGGGGAAATGTAGTAGTTTATGGTATTGGTTCACCTTTAGAAATAGGAGTGCGCATGGTAAGTCACTTCAGTGATGTCCGACTCTCTGCAACTCCATGGGTTGTAGCCCACCAGCCTCTTCTGTCCACAGGATTCTCCAGGCAAGAATACCGGACTGGGTTGCCATTTCTTCTTCCAGGGAATCTTCCTGACCCAGGGATCGAACCTGCATCTCCTGTGTCTCCTGCACTGCAGGCAGATTCTTCACCACAGGAGGAGGATATGCAATGTATTTCCGGATCCTTGAAAGTGCTCCACATTAGAAAATTAAATTCATGAAAATATAGGTCTAGACTGTGTGTGCCTATTAACTTATATAGCAAAACATTTTTTTCCCCTAGGAATCTGCTAGTAGATAATGTTTTACAGATACAAACTTTCAGATTCTTATCATTAAGCAGCAGCATAGCATTATTAACTTGATTTTTTTCTTTTCTCCCATAGATTTGTTTGTTTCTCCTTCTATTTAATGGGATGCTGGTTGTCTATGGTCACTTCTTTCTCAATTATACTAATAAGAGCACTGGCAAGAATATATTTACTTGTTTGCATCAGTGCTGCTTATATTTGTAAAAATACTTTTTAAAAAGTGTCCGTGTTGACATTGATGCATGAGGGTAGTAGCCCTCTCTGACTTTTCCTCATTTCTAGGAAGAATTCAGAAGCTACACATGGTCTCAACTAAAGTTAAAGCTTTGTCTGCTTCATCCAAGGAAGACTGAGAAATCTTAAGATAATTTCCAACAGCACGGAGATCATGTAGAGTTCAACTATGTATTATATTACATTTTTCTTTGGCCTCATAGACAGCAAAAAAAACATAGACTAAAGGAAACAGAAGGTCATCTGTAGAGGGACACAGAAAAAAATTGTATGTGCTGGCTGAACTGATAATTACCTCGCATCAAAAACTTTGTTAGTATAAATTGGATATCATTTTCATCCATTCCACTGACAAATTTTAGGACAAATGGTAAGGAAAGCACTTAGATAAAATGCAGAGATTCTGGAAAGATCTGGAGAATGCATTATTCTTTCTTTTCAAAAAAATACTTTTGGCTCACCTGTCCAAATGGCTGTGAGAGGCAGTAGATTCCTGGGTATAAGAAAGGTTTTTACTCTGCAAATTGAAAATCTTTAGAAAGATACTTGTGAAGGGCTTCCTTTCAGAGGCTTGAGGAGACCCTGGTAAGAGATCCTTTAAGAAAAGATTATGGAAGATATTGGAAAGGACTTGACTTCCAAAAAATTTGTGGATCCTTGGGGATTTAGATGGGACAAAATTGAACATGTGTGTTTGCATGCACTCACACACATGTCTGGACTGGCTGGCCTCCTTAGCCTTCGAAACAGAAGGCAGACCAAGAACCTTAAAGAATAAGAAGAGGTTGTCTGTATGACTTTGAAACTGTGGCTGAAATATCATCTGTTTTAGCCTTTTACTTTTTTCAAAGAAGAAATCAGATATGTGACAAATCAGACAAAAGCAATAAGGAGCAAATAAATCTTAAAAAATATGAAATAGGTGATTAGGATTGACATACATGTGCTTAGTCACTCAGTCATGTCCAACTCTTTATGACCTCATGGAGCATAGCCCACCAGGCTCCTCTGTCCATGGGGATTCTCCAGGCAAGAACACTGGAGTGGGTTCCCACACCCTCCTCCAGGGGAATCTTCCTGACCCAGGAATCAAACCGGGGTTTCCCACATTGAAGGTGGATTCTTTACCATTTGAACCACCAGGGAAGCCCAAGAATACTGAAATGGATAGGCTATCCTTTCTCCAGGGGATCTTCCTGACCCAGGAATTGAACCAAGGTCTTCTGCATTGCAGGATTCTTTATAAGCTGAGCTACTTGGGAAACTCGACACATACATACTACTGTATATAAAATAGAAAACTAACAAGAACCTATTGTATAGCGCATGGAACTCTTAGTCAATATTCTGTAATAGCCTATATGGGGAAAAAAGCTTTAAAAAAGAGGAAGTATATGTATAACTGATTCACTTTGCTGTATATCTTAAACTAACACAAAATTAACTAAATCAACTATACTCCAATAAAATCTTTTAAAAAAGAGAGAAGGCAGAGCTGAAAAGGTGAACTGATACCTTGGAGGCTGAGAGAGTACAAGACAATCATGTCACAGGTAGGCTTTTTCCTGCTGCCTGCCTCTTGGCATACCTTTAGCCTAGAGAAGTAGATGGTCATTCAGCTTCCATTCCTTCATAGTGTTCCTCCACTTAATGCACTTCAACAACCAAGCTGATTCCTAAAGAGATCACAAGAAAAAATAATCACTATCTGAGGGATTTCTATACATCCAGCAAAGGAAGATAAGATTTGAGCCTCTGGGGGAGACAGACGAAGGTTCAGACAACAGGACTATCTGATAATAACATGGTAACGAACAGCTATGAAGATTCAAGTTAAGCACAAAACAGGACTTCTCCAAATATAAACTAAATGTGTGAAGTAGAGAATTCAGTAGATGAGTTAAAGATATGGGATGATTGTTGTTAAGACTGGGATTAGTAGCGTAGAATAATGAGTGCAAGAATATTATCTCAAAGTACAGACTAAAAATGTGAAAAAAAGAGCAAATTTAAAAGATGTGAGATCTGGAGAACAGATTTCAAAGATGTGATACCCAAATCACAACAATTTCAGAAGGAGAAAAGGAAACTGATGGGAGATATACAATAACTATACTAGTGACTGAAGAATGTTTCTCTGAGATGAAGACTGCTTTCTACAGAATGAATGGAAAATTACATTAAGTTTCTGTAAATTGTAATGAGAAAGTCATATGCTAGATTCTTGAACTCAAGACAAAGGGAAAAGTAGGATGGTTCAATTAATTTTGTCTGTAATCTACATAGTAACTTGGTAAGGAATAGGATGGGAAAAGATTTTTACAAACTGTGACATTTAAATATTCATTTGTACCACAGTCAATCCTAAAGGAAATCAACCCTGAATATGCATTGGAAAGAATGATGCTGAAGCTGAAGCTCCAATACTTTGGCCACCTGATACGAAGAGCTCACATATTGGAAAAGACCTTGATGCTAGGAAAGATTAAGGGGAGGAGGAGACTGGGGTAATAGAGAATGAGATGGTTGGATGGCATCATGAATTCAATGGACATGAGTTTGAACAAACTCCGGGAGATAGTGAAGGACAGGGAAGCCTGGCATTTTGCAGTCCATGGGGTCACAAAGAGTCCTGAGTGAGTTTTTGAAATATTTCTCTTTATACATTGTTATTCTAATACACTAAACAGTTTAATGAAAATAAATCAAATGTCTCCAAAAAGTTAAACTTATACAATTTCCATTCTCATTTAGAAATTAAGTCAATATCTCAAAGGAACATTGTGCATAGTGTTTATATGGGTTATTTCGTCAACTGTGACTTTAAAGAGAAAAGAGAATCTGAAATTATAAAAGAGATTGCTTTAAAAGTATAGCAATGATGAGAGTTATAAGACCACTGGTGCCATAAAGTATTCATCATTCTTTCTCTCATAGGGCTATTTTCAAAATAGCAGGACATCAAGTACTTTTTATTAGAATTCAAATGACTTGAGAAATAAATGTTTTGTACAAAATGATAATATTTTAAAACATATTATTGTCAGCAAAGATATAAGTGTAGAATTAATGCTGTGGAAAAATAAGCTATAACACTTAAAGCAAGCAGTTGCTTCTCACACTGCTTCTGTTTTCCATGAAGTGTAACATTGGTCATCACAATAGAAATGCAGGTTCCCATTCTTCCCCCTCTTCACCTGCAGGGATTTGAGAAACCAAACTTATTTCCCTGAACATTCCTCTCCTTTTGTAAAACAAGAAGAATGATAGTTTCTATGTAAGGATTATTAGAGACAGTGCTTATCCATATAAAGTACTTAATATAAAACCTGGTACAGTGTGAGTGATGAAAAATATGAATGGTGTTCGTGACTAATGACATCCCTTGTTTACCCACAGGGAGATGTGACAAGACCAAAGAACTTAGAAATAGACACAACTAGGTTGAAATTCTACTCTGTCTCTTGTTATTTTTGTGGTCTTATAAAAATTAATTCATTTTTCAGAGTCCCTTTTTTTTATCAGTAAATGACAGGCCAATGAGTCTTTCTCATTAATGATGAGGATTAAGTGAGATGAAAAGTGGAGACCACCTAGTAGCAATCAGAAGAATAGAATAAACTAATATAGGCTTCCTTTTTTTCCATTCTTATTCTCCCCAGAAAAAAAATACTTAACAACAGATATACTGACAGATTATGAAATTTACAAGGAAAAACATTGATGTTGGTGACATTCTTGTAAAGGATATAGACTACGTTGCTCAGTCATGTCCGACTCTTTGCGACCCTATGGACTGTAGCCTACCAGGCTCCTTTGTCCGTGGGATTTTTCAGGCAGGAATACTGGAGTGGATTGCCATTTCCTTCTCCAGGGGATCTTCCCGACCCAGGAATCGAACCGGGTCTCCCGCATTGTCTGAGCCACCAGGGAAGTCCAAGCTTAAAGGATATAAGCTATGACAAATCTAGACAGCATATTAAAAAGCAGAGACATTACTTTGCCAACAAAGGACGGTCGAGTCAAAACCATGGTTTTTTCCAGTAGTCATATGAACGTGAAAATTGAATATAAAGAAAGCTGAGCACCAAAGAATTGATGTTTTAGGACTGTGGTGTTGGAACAGACTCTTGAGAGTCACTTGGACTGCAAGGAGGTCAAATCAGTCAGTCCTAAAGAAAAGCAATCCTGAATGTTCATTGGAAGGACTGATGCTAAAGCTGAAGCTCCAATAATTTGACCACCTGATGCGAAGAGCTAACTCATTGGAAAGGACCCTTATGCTGGGAAAGATTGATAGCAGGAGGTGAAGGGAATGACAGATGACAAGATGGTTGAATGGCATCATCAACTCAGTGGACATGAGTTTGAGCAAACTCCAGGCAGATGGTAAAGGACAGGGAAGCCTGATGGGCTGCAGTCCATGGGGTCACCAAGAGTTGGACTCGACTGGGCAACTAAACAACAACTATATATATATATATATATATATATATATTCATATAGATATTTGAAATATATGCAATAAATACATTCATATATATATATATGAAAAATGGTAAGAAAATGACTATCAATGATGAGCACAAAATTCTGAAAGAAAAATTTGAAATAATTGAAATAAGTAACACAATGGCTCAAAGTGGGATCATGCTTGTACTGCAAACAACATTGTTTTCATGTTAAGAAATAAACTTGTCAAAATTGAACTAAATGAAAAGTGTCAAGAAACCTTTAAAGTGCTTTTCATTAAAACTATATCAGAATTGAAAATCTTCCTCAGGGAGTTCTACGCTTACTATTATTTCTACTAGAATGTGAACAAACAAGACTTTTTTTGTGATGCAGGATGACATAGTGGTGGGAGTGCAGTCTCTGAACTAGGACCATCTGGGTTCAAATTCCAGCACTTTGGACACTTTCTCACTACAGGACTCACTCTAGGACTTTGGGCCACTTCTCAAATGTTCTGCACCTGTTTCCTCATCTGTTAGGTTCAGATACGAGTAGTAGATTCTTCGCAGAAGACCAGGAGATGAATATATTTGATATACTTAGAACTATGCTTAGAACATATCATTTTATAACTGTTGATTATTTGGGCAGTAGTACTATTTTTGCTGCTGGGCTACCAAGGTGGTTCAGTGGTAAAGGGTCCACATGCCTATTCAGGAGACAAAAGTTCAATCCCTGGGTTGGGAAGATACCCTAGAGAAGACAATGGCAACCCATGTCAGTATTCTTGCCTAGAAAATGTCATGGACAGAGCAGCCTGTCAGGCTACAGTCCAAGGGGTCTCAAAGAGTCAGATATGACTGAGCACATATGCACTATTTTTGCTACTATCAGCCAAAAAACTATTTATTGAATGTTCATGTTTATACGACTCTAACATGCAGAAACAGCAAGCTAAAAATACACTAATTTATCATCAGAAACCTGTATTTCATTATGAGTCTGTCATTTACTGGGCATGTGATCTTGGACATTTTACTTTGCCCATCCTTGAATCAGTTCAGTTCAGTTCAGTAGCTCAGTCGTGTCTGATTCTTTGTGACCCAATCAACTGCAGCATGCCAGGCTTCCCTATCCATCACTAACTCCCAGAGCTTGTTCAAACTCATGTCTATTGAGTTGGTAATTCCATCCAACCATCTCATCCTCTGTCGTCCCCTCTTGAATGATGATGTTTAAACACTTGACTAGAAAAATGGGACTGATTAATTTGCCTTGAAAATCAGAAGCAGTTTTACAAAAACATAAATACTGAGCTTGAAATTTGATGTGCATGTAGAAATAGTAGTGATGATATGCATAAAACAGATAAGCAACAAGGATTTATTATATAGGAAACTATATACATTTAGTTCAAGTCAGTTTAGTCACTCATTCATGTCTGACTCTTTGCAACCCCATGGACTGAAGCACACCAGGCCTCCATGTCCATCACCAACACCCAGAGCTTGCTCAAACTCATGCCCATTGAGTTGGTGATACCATTCAACCATCTCATCCTCTGTTGTTCCCTTCTCCTCCTGCCTTCAATCTTTCCCAGCATCATGGTCTTTTCAAATGAGTCAGTTCTTTGCATCAGGTGGCCAAAGTATTGGAGTTTCAGCTTTAGCATCAGTCCTTCCAATGAACATTCAGGACTGATTTCCTTTAGGATTGATTGGTTGGATCTCTTTGCAGTCCAAGGGACTCTCAAGAGTCTTCTCCAACACCACAATTCAAAAAGCATCGATTCTTCAGTGCTCAGCTTTCTTTGTAGTCCAACTCTCACATCCACATGACTACTAGGAAAACCATAGCTTTGACTAGACAGACTTTTGTTGACAAAGTAATGTCTCTGCTTTTTAGTATGCTGTCTAGGGTGGTCATAACTTTTCTTCCAAGGAGCAAGTGTCTTTTAATTTCATGGCTGCAATCACCATCTGCAGTGATTTTGGAACCTCCAAAAATAAAGTATCTCCCTGTTTCCATTGTTTCCCCATCTATTTGCCATGAAAAGATGGGACCAGATGCCATGATCTTTGTTTTCTGAATGTTGAGTTTTAAGTCAACTTTTCCACTCTCCACTTTCACTGTCATCAAGAGGCTCTTTAGTTCTTCTTTGCTTTCTGCCATAAGGAAGGTGTCATCTGCATATCTGAGGTTATTGATATTTCTCCCGGAAATCTCAATTCCAGCCTCTGATTCATCCAGCTCAGTGTTTCTCATGATGTACTCTGCATATAAGTTAAATAAGCAGGGTGACAATATACAATTGGGACCAGTCTGTTGTTCCACGTGCAGTTCTAACTATTGCTTTCTTGACCTGCATACAGGTTTCTCAAGGGGCAGGTCAGGTGGTCTGGTATTCCCATCTCTTTCAGAATTTGCCACAGTTTGTTGTGATCCACACAGTCAAAGGCTTTGGCAAAATCAATAAAGCAGAAGTAGATTCTTTTCTGGAACTCTCTTGCTTTTTTGATGATCCAGTGGATGTTGGCAATTTGATCTCTGGCTCCTCTGCCTTTTCTAAATCCAGCGTGAACATCTGGAAGCTCACGGTTCATGTACTGTTGAAGCCTGGCTAGGAGAATTTTGAGCATTACTTTACTAGCGTGTGAGAAGAGTGCCAATGTGTCATAGTTTGAGCATTCTTTGGCATTGCCTTTCTTTGGGATTGGAATGAAAACTTACCTTTTCCAGTCCTGTGGCCACTGCTGAGTTTTCCAAATTTGCTGGCATGTTGAGTGCAGCACTTTCACAGCATCATCTTTCAGGATTTGAAATAGCTCAACTGGAATTCCATAACCTCCACTAGCTTTGTTTGACATTATATTGATTATATTCTTTGCAGCCAAAGATGGACAGCTCTATACAGTCAGCAAAAACAAGACCAGGAGCTGACTGTGGCTCAGATCATGAACTTAAAGTAGGGAAAACCACTAGACCATTAAGGTAGGACCTAAATCAAATCCCTTACAATTATACAATGGAAGTGAGAAATAGATTCAAGGGATTAGATCTGATAGACCGAGTGCCTGAAGAACTATGAACAGAGGTTTTTGACATTGTACAGGAGGCAGGGATCATGATCATCCCCAAGAAAAAGAAATGCAAAAGTTTTCTGAGGAGGTCTTACAAATAGCTGAGAAAAGAAGAGAAGCTAAAGGCAAAGGAGAAAAGGAAAGATATACCCAATTGAATGCAGAGTTCCAAAGAATAGCATATTATGTACATTCAGATGTTCAAGCTGGATTTAGAAAAGGCAGAGGAACCAGAGATTGCCACCATCTGATGGATCATAGAAAAAGAAAGAGCATTCCAGAAAAGCCTCTATTTCTGCTTTATTGACTACGCCAAAGCCTTTAACTGTGTGGATCAAACAAGCTGTGGAAAATTCTTCAAGAGATGGGAATACCAGACCACCTGACCTGCCTCCTGAGAAAATTGTATGAAGGTCAAGAAGCAACAGTTAGAACTGCACATGGAACAAAAGACTGGTTCGAAAATGGGGAAGGGGTACATCAAGGTTGTATATTGTCACCCTGCTTATTTAACTTATATGCAGAGTACATCATGAGAAATGCCAGGCTGGATGAATCACAAGCTAGAATCAAGATTTCCAGAAAAAATATCAATAACCTCAGATATGCAGATGACACCTTCCTTATGGCAGAAAGCGAAGAAGAACTAAAGAGCCTCTTGATGACAGTGAAAAGGGAGAGTGGAAAAATTGACTTAAAACTCAACATTCAGAAAACAAAGATCATAGCATCCAGTCCCATCACTTCATGGCAAATAGATGGGGAAGCAGTGGTTGACTTTATTTTGGGGGGCTCGAAAATCACTGCACATGGTGACTGCAGCTATGAAATTAAAACATGCTTGCTCCTTGGAAGAAAATCTATGACCACCCTAGACAGCATATCAAAAAGCAGAGACATTACTTTGCCAACAAAGGTCTGTCTAGTCAAATCTTTGGTTTTTCCAGTAGTCCATATATGGAAGTGAGAATTGGACTATAAAGAAAGCTGAGCAGTGAAGAATTGATGCTTTTGAACTGTGGTGTTGGAGAAGATTCTTGAGAGTCCCTTGGGCTGCAAGGAGATCCAACCAGTCCATCCTAAAGGAAATCTG
Organism: Bison bison bison; assembly: GCF_000754665.1. Classification (NCBI taxonomy): domain Eukaryota; kingdom Metazoa; phylum Chordata; class Mammalia; order Artiodactyla; family Bovidae; genus Bison; species Bison bison. Next base: position 7,004,852 of record NW_011494640.1, read on the forward strand.
TCCTGAATATTCATTGGAAGGCCTGATGCTGAAGCTGAAACTCATACTTTGGCCACCTGATGCAAAGAACTGACTCATTGGAAAAGACTGTGATGCTGGGAAAGATTGAAGGCAAGAGAAGAAAGGGATGACAGAGGATGAGATGGTTGGATGGCATCACCGTCTCTATGGACATGAGTTTGAGCAAGCTCTGGGAGTTGGTGATGGACAGGGAGGCCTGGCATGCTGCAGTCCATGGATTCGCAAAGAGTTGGACACAACTGAGCAACTGAACTGAACAGGAGCTTCTGCAGAAGAACCTTTTACTAGGTGAATTTACTTTACATGAATTTCTTTTTTTTTCATAGTTTAGAAAAATAACTTATTGAATGGGCTTCAAAGCATATCGTTTTACAGCAAAAATGTACTATTAATGTAGTAAATTTCAATTTTTATTTCAAACTTTTTACTATAAATAAAGAAAGAAGAAATATACACTTATTGAACAGATAATTATGTTAGAGCACTTCAGCCAGGATTCCAGCAAGAGACAAATGGGACATTCAGCAAGGTAATTAAGATTTTTAAAAAGAAACAGTTTACCAAAATGAAGTTAAAGTTAAGAAAAAATGGTAAAGCAAGAAATGATGAATCATTGGTGACCAATTATCACACCTAGATCCAAATGGGGCAGGAAGAGAAGCAAGTATCAGTTACAGTGTAGGAAAGGGCCCCTGTCAGAAGCTGTGTCCTTTTGTGGAGAAACACAGCCAATCCACAACCAGGGGGGAGCCTGGGAAAGGGTACCCTAGTCTTTCTCCTTTCCCATCCTACAAACATCTGCCACTGTCTTTGATCAATAGGACCTAACAAGAAGTTAGAGAGTCAGTTGATTCAAGACTATAAAGGTCAGCAGATGAACACAATTTGAGTATGTATCAAATCTACCCAGTGTACAAATCTTTTATAGATTACAAACATTTTTATATATTTAAAAAATCTCGCAATATCCTTCTTTGTCAATAAATTTGTGAGGATAAGTAGATAAGCAATGAGGACTTGTTATGACTCTAGAAATGTCATTTACTATAATGTTATATGTATTTACCAAGTAGTCCTATATAGAAAAAATTAAGACTTTCAATTAAATAAACAGTCAACATCAGCCACTTAAAAAAATCTTAGTTACTGAGTAAAGTATGCACAGAAGGGCAGAAGAAATTAATACCATTAGATGATGGGAAGCAAGATCCAAAAGGCCCTTCTTCAATATCACTGTGACTAAAACTAGACCTTCTTATCTTATTTAGTTTATTTAACACATATGATATTTAGGTAAGCTGGGACTAATTATTTCTTTTACCAATTAATTTGGTCTTGGGTGACATATTCAAAATACTAAACTTAGTTGTAGCCATATCTTGCTAAGAATATGAAATTATATCTAATTAATCTATAATTCAAAACATACTCAACATCTACACTGAAACACACTCAACATGACTTTCCTATTACTTTTACAAAATTTTACATAAATACTATGAATAATACTTTATGAATTAAATACATGCAATTATTTTAATGCATGACTGAACTAAGGAAAATGAGTGGTTTGATTTCAAAGTCATTGTATGTCTATTAAAATACATCCTTAAAAATGTGTGTGTGTGTGCTCAGTCATGTCTGACTCTTTGTGACCCCATGAACTGTAGCCTGCCAGGCTCTTCTATCCGTGGAATGTTCCAGGCAAGAATACTGGAGTGGGTTGCCATATCCTACTCCAAGGAATCTTCCCAATCCAGGGATACAACCCGGATCTCTTGCATCTCCTGCACTGGCAGGTGGATTCTTCACCACTAAAGGTAAAGAATTAGTCCTTAAAATACCATCTGTGTTTGAAGACCTATCAAATACCTCAATAGCCTCATTCAGTTCAGTTCAGTTCAGTCGCTCAGTCGTGTCCGACTCTTTGCGACCCCGTGAATCGCAGCACGCCAGGCCTCCCTGTCCAGCACCAACTCCCGAAGTTCACTCAGACTCACGTCCATCGAGTCAGTGATGCCATCCAGCCATCTCACCCTCTGTCGTCCCCTTCTCCTCTTGCCCCAAATCCCTCTCAGCATCAGGGTCTTTTCCAATGAGTCAACTCTTCACATGAGGTGGCCAAAGTACTGGAGTTTCAGCTTTAGCACTACTAAGCTGGAAATATGAACTGGTCTAGGTATTCAAGAGAAAAAGTGATATTCATGAAATGCTATGAAATAGGCATACATTTTAACTAACTAATTTTATTTCTGGGAATTTATCCTAAGAATATAACTAGATATTCAGACAAAGATTTATGTAAAAACTTTGTTCACCTGTAGGAAAAATGAATGGTAAGAAATTATCAAAGAAATAATACAAGAAAAGTTTTTAAGACTGAAAGAAAACAGTCAAATTGAAAGGAATGCTAAGAAGTATGACTAACAAATACCCATACCTAGACACGTGATATTCACAGCTTAATGGATAAAAATAATATTTTTTAAGTTTCCCAATGGAAAAAAAGAGTATTATCACATTAAAAGAATGAAAGTCAGACCAGGTTCATCCTTCTCAGTAGAAAAGACTGATCACTTGAAAAAAATAGAAGGGTAGTTTGAAAATTCTGAGGAAATGTAACTCTTAGTGTGGGATGATTTTGGAGAATGGCATTGAAATATGTATAATATCATATATGAAATGAGTCGCCAGTCCAGGTTCGATGCATGATATTGGATGCTTGGGGCTGGTGCACTGGGAGGACCCAGAGGGATGGTATGGGGAGGGAGGAGGGAGGAGGGTGGAGGGTTCAGGATGGGGAACACATGTATACCTGTGGCAGATTCATTTTGATAAATGGCAAAACCAATACAATATTGTAAAGTTAAATAAAATAAAATTAAAAAAATTTTTTTTATTTAAATGTGAGTATAATTGAATGAGAACACAGACAAATGCTTGGTCTATACATCCTACATCTCCACTTCAAGGAGAAAAGAGGAGTAGAAAATCATGTTGACTTTAAACTGGAAGTGAATAAGAAAACTCAGAAGTGTCTGAGTTTATCTGGAAATGACCAGGCTAATCTTTCTGTCATCCTGGACACTAAAAATTCAAGAGAGAAGTTAAATTCAACTGTAAAAAAGTAATTTTTTTTCTTTTTGCACATTTGAGTATGTGGTTTATTAAAGTCATAGCTATTAATAATACCATTGCTATGTTGTGTTAGTTGCTCAGTTGTGTATGACTCTTTAGGGCTTCCCTGGTTACTCAGAGGTTAAAGCGTCTGTCTCCAATGCAGGATACCTGGGTTCGATCCTTGGGTCTGGAAGATCCCCTGGAGAAGGAAATGGTAACCCACTCCAGTATTCTTGCCTGGAGAATCCCATGGATGGAGAAGCCTGGTAGGCTCCGGTCCACAGTGTCACAAAGAGTTGGACATGACTGAGTGACTTCACTTTGCAACCCCATAGACTGTAGCCTGCCAGGCTCCTCTGTCTGTGGAATTTCCCAGCCAAGAATAATGGAGTGGATTGCCATTTCCTTCTCCAGGGGATCTTTCTGACCCTGGTATTGAACCCTGGTCTCCTGCATTACAGGTGGATGCTTTGCAGTCTGTGCCACCAGGGATGCCCAATTACCATTGCTAATAGCAATTATTTCTGAATACTTACTATGTATCAGATACTTTGCTAAGTATCCTAATATATAAACACATTAAATCCTCATAATTGTATGAGATTTAGGTATTATTATCTCCAATTTAGGATGAGAAAATTAAGGTTCAGTAAAATTAAGTAACTTTCTCAAAGTCACATATTTAGTAAGTGGTAAAGTCTGAATAGGAAAAGGAGTGTGTCAAGGCTATATATTGTCACCCTGCTTATTTAATTTATATGCAGAGTACATCATGAGAAACGCTGGGCTGGAGGAAGCACAAGCTGGAATCAAGATTGCCGGGAGAAATATCAAGAACCTCAGATATGCAGATGACACCACCCTTATGGCAGAAAGTGAAGAAGAACTAAAAAACCTCTTGATAAGTGTGAAAGAGGAGAGTGAAAAAGTTGGCTTAAAGCTCACCATTCAGAAAACGAAGATCATGGCATCTGGTCCCATCACTTCATGGGAAATAGATGGGGAAACAGTGGAAACAGGGTCAGACTTCATTTTTTTGGGCTCCAAAATCACTGCAGATGGTGAAAGCAGCCATGAAATTAAAAGATGCTTGCTCCTTGGAAGAAAAGTTATGACCAACCTAGATAGCATATTCAAAAGCAGAGACATTACTTTGCCAACAAAGGTCCGTCTAGTCAAGGCTATGGTTTTTCCAGTGGTCATGTATGGATGTGAGAGCTGGACTGTTAAGAAAGCTGAGCACCAAAGAATTGATGCTTTTGAACTGTGGTGTTGGAGAAGACTCTTGAGAGTCCCTTGGACTGCAAGGAGATCCAAACAGTCCATTCTAAAGGAGATCAGCCCTGGGTGTTCTTTGGAAGGAATGATGCTGAAGCTGAAACTCCAGTACTTTGGCCACCTCATTTGAAGAGTTGACTCATTGGAAAAGACTCTGATGCTGGGAGGGATTGAGGGCAGGAAGGAAAGGGGACTACAGAGGATGAGATGGCTGAATGGCATCACTGACTCGATGGACGTGAGTTTGAGTGAACTCTGGGAGTTGGTGATGGCAGGGAGGCCTGGCATAGCAAAGAGTCAGACACGACTAAGTGACTGAACTGAAGTGAACTGAAAGTCTGAATTCTTAAATCTTTGTGGCTCTCAAGCCTATTGTCTTAAACATCACTGTAAGTTTTGACCAATGTCCAACTGACTGTCCTCAAAAAATAATATATATATATATATTCCTTGACTTTCTAATAATTCACTGGTTTCTTAAATATTCATATCTTTGTGTGTTTGGAGAGAAATAATTAAAATCTTTTCAACCTTGAACTCCAGAACATTCCTGGCATTCTCCTTTTCAATTCTCTCCCTGAAGTTATGACTCATCCCTTCAAAATCTCCCCTATGCTGAAACCTATGACTCTTTTCAATTAGTTCTAGCATTCTCTGTTCTCTGCTGATAAGACAGCAATGAATAAGTACCTGTATAGGGTCATGTGGAGTTGGCTGAATTCATACCCAGTGGCATTTTACTCTGTCAAAACCTTTCCAAAAGTCCTGGGGAAAAGCTTGGAGGGCAGTGGTAAGTATTATGGAAAAATGATGAAAGGGTATTTCAGCAAAAGAGAAAGATCTTGTTATTTTCTACTAATAAAGGCAAACACTGAACTTTATGGAGCTCAAAACGTCTAAAATTGATGATAGCATTTCTCTTGGATATTAGGCCATTTACCTTCCAGGATCATTTAAATAATGGTTAGACCACCTGCTCTTCCTTCTTTTCCCCACCTTTCTGAAGTCAAACTCCATCCTCAACTTGGTAGAGTAGACACAGAATGCTCTGTAAGAGTCTCCTTTACACTACACAGGCCTGGTGACAGAGGTATTTTGAAGCTCAAGTTGATTGCTAGTCTTAATGCAGTTTGAACATCACAGTACTACGTTCACAGTTGAGGGTTGCTTGTTCACTTTCCATCTTACTATTATTTTGTTTTTGCCTTTAAATGATATTATAAATAAATACAGTCCTTATAATTGTATGTAACAATGGAAAAAATGAATAATTTGTTTTCCCAGTTTACTTAATTCCATATTAAAGTTTCAAAGCATATACCAAATATAATTATCCTAACATCTTTAGGGCCCTTATTTCCTGTTTTGCAACTCTTGGAAAGCCTTGCAATTCTTTCTACTACATCTGGTGTATTACATTTATATTTTCCACAACATTATAGTCACTAATAGGGAAGCATATTGAACTTTCTTTCACTTGGGTAGGAATCATTTGATCCAAGGCATTTTCCTGTCTGACTTTGTCAGAAGTGATATCAACTTGGTAACTTATATTCTGCAGGCTCTTGCAACCACTTGCTAATGCACCTTCAGAGACCTTCCTAAGCAATGTCAGAGCACCCTGGAAGTCTCTCAAGTATGCTCTGAAAGAAGATCACGAAGTTCTCTGCTCTACTACTGCTTCACAGACCTTGTTCCCCTGGCCCTCATCCCTGTTTCCTGCTTAATTGTCATCTGTGGAGTACGCCTGTGGCCTCTAGGAACTGTCAGTCATCCAGCAACCCACCTCTGCTTAAAGCATCATCATTTTTGTCAATCACCTGGTTCACAAATATTTATAGGGCACCTACCAAATGCCCAGCACCGATGTATATATCAAAGATGAAAACAAACATCGTTTTCCTAAGGAGTCTTACATTTCAGTGAAAGGTGCTGGGGAAAGTATAATGAAAAACCACCTCTCCTTATCACCCTAGAAAAATTGCTTCACAAAAATAGAAAACATTTTTGTTATTAAATAAGTATTTAAACAAAATGTAATATATGGCACAGTCAATCCACAAAAAGAGACTGCAAAAGCAGAAAGAAATATCATCCTCTTATTCAGTTAAATAGATACAATTTATTACATGCATGTTCTCAGGAGAAATAAACTAGTCCTCATGTGAGAGGGCATGACAGCACCATTTGTCATAGCTCATTTATCTTAAATTTACTGGTAATTAAAGTATCCACTTGTTTTGCAAACGTATTTTTAAACAATATTTTTCTCACATCCCTATGACATGAAGTAGTTTGCAAAGTGGAACCAGTACCCACTGAAGTTAGTCTTAGCATCCCAGGAAACTCGGGGATGGGATAATATTTTCCTTGATGATTACATTCCAAAGAGATTGTTCCCAGGTTCTTTTTAAAATATTTTTATTGGAGTATAATTGCTTTAAAATGTTGCATTAGTTTCTGCTGTACAATGAAGTAAATCAGCCATATGCATACATATATCCCCTTCCTCTTGGACCTCCCTCCCATCCCATCCCCTCCCCAATCCCCTCCACTCCCTAGGTCATCACAGAGCACCGAGCTGAGCTTCCTGCAGTTTATGGCCGCTTCCCGCTAGCTATTTTACCCATGGTAGTGTATATATGTCGATCACAGCCTCCCAATTCATCCCACCTTCCCCTTCACTCCCTCTCTGTCCACATGCCCACTTTGTATATCTGCATCTCTATTCCTGCCCTGCAAATGGGTTCATTTATACCATTCTTCTAGATTTCATATTTACCATTAAATACACAATGTTTGCTTTTCCCTCTCTGACATTTTACTCTGTAGGACAGGCTCTAGGTTCATCTGTGTCTCTACAAACGACCCTATTTCACTCCTTTTAGGGGCTGAGTAATATCCCATCGTGTATGTTTACCACATCTTCTTTATTCATTCATCTGTTGTGGGGCATTTAGGTTGGTTTCATGTCCTGGTTATTGTAAACAGTACTGCAATGAACATTGGGATAGGTTGCCAGGTTCTTAAGTAAATATCCCTGACTGTAAAATGAACAGAAGACCAATTTAGCTCTTTAAAATATTTACATACATTTCAAAGAGACAAAGAACTTATAAGTTTTCTAAAGTAAATGCATTAAGAAGTGGGAAGGAGGAACCTCTTCCCTTATTTTCAACAAAGCAAACTAAGTCCCTTATTTTTCATTTATATTTGCCTTTTCTTTTTTTTTTAATTTAATTTTATTTTTAAACTTTACATAATTGTATTAGTTTTGCCAAATATCAAAATGAATCCGCCACAGGTATACATGTGTTCCCCATCCTGAACCCTCCTCCCTCCTCCCTCCCCATACCATCCCTCTGGGTCGTCCCAGTGCACTAGCCCCAAGCATGCACGATACTATATTTGCCTTTTCAAGAGCAATAGGCCATCAAGAAATAGACATGATTTCAAGATTTCTGGTCTTGGTAAGTAGCAGTGTCATTTATTAAAATTGTGTCTATATTTCAGGTGAGATTTTGGAGGAAAGTTAATTTATGGCATTCAAATAGTAATATTGGGTGGTAAAAGGGTCTGGAGTTATGAGAAGAATGTGTATCTGCATTTTTTTTGTTTCAGGTTTGCTGTGACTTGTAATATTCCCACTGGGCATTGCTAACTCTACTGGGCACCTATGCACTCTAGGTATCAAGGTTTTAGGATAATCTATCGCCTATGAGTGGTGAGCAAACCTCTATTTTTGATGTTACTTTTCCTATTCCTCTAATCTCTGTGAAATCTCCTTTGGCCTCATCTCTCCAGTGCATACCTCCTCTGATGCCCTCTTCTGTAATCAGCTACAGAACTTTCTTTGCTTTTGAGGTCTCCTGGAATTAGACTGGATGTACCCAGGTTATTCTCCTTATTTTAAGAAACTGTAAGTGGTAATTTTAATTCCAACAGCAGAATTCCCTCAAAAGGACTAGATTCATGTTTGATTAAACAACTAAAGGATAAAAATCTCAGAAAGAAAATTTTAAAATCTTGTCTGCCCAGTTCTTCAGTCTTAAAAGTGTCCTTTTGTTGAGCTGACCCATCAATTCTTTAATCCTACACAGATATGTCTTCATCTCAGCAGCTGACAGCTCAGTGCCCAAGTTAGGATAGCAGCTACAATCACATAATATTCATTCAGTTATTCATATATTTAATAAGTATATTTTGAGCTCTTTTCATGTTTTGAGCATTGGGGATATAGCAGTGAATAAGAGAACAGACTTTTGTTCTCTTATAGTTTAAATGAGAAGGATAGATGGTAGCAGATGTCATTTTTGATATCTTAATGAGACCAGTAGCTGAAAAATAGAGAAACTTTGACTAAGCATCAGATGTTCCAGCTTGCTTTTAAAACATTATTCTGAACATGATCGAATCAATGTGTTGGTCACTTGCCTAGTGCCTCTCTTTGCCATGATCAGAACAGAAATAGCAGAAATAACCTCTTTCCACATCCTTTTTCTCTTAAACATAGCTCTATGTAGAGTTCATCTGCAGAATAATTGGGGGTAGAAAATGCCACATACTCCAAGGAAATTGACACTTCAGCTATTCAACAGGCACCTAGGAGACTTACTTTGCAAACAGCAACAATCTCTAAGATTCTCAAAGACACAGATAAGTGGATTCATAATGGAATTGATGGTCTGTGAGTCATACGGAGCATACAAAGAAATCTAAATGAATCAACTTTTTGAAAGAGCAAATGGTGGCTTGAGGAGAAGTAGGTGATGAAACAAACTTTCTTCTGACCTGCTCTGTTGTCAGGTCTCTGGTTTGAGCCTGGAATTGGGTCACCTTTCCTGAAGTGGCTTTTCTTAATTCATCTCAAATCCCATCTGAGCCCTTGGTTATAATTCTTTTGTATCCATGCAGTACCACATGCACCTCACAAGATCGATATGTCATATCAATGACAAAAGTACAAGTAGATTTTGTATGTGTGTGTGTGTGTGTGTGTGTGTGTAAACTCAGTAATGTCCAACTCTTTGTAACCCCATGGATGGTGGCCTGCCAGGATCCTCTGTCTATGGGATTTTTCAAGCAAGAATATTGGAACGGATGGCCATTTACTCCTCCAGGGGAATCTTCCCTACCCAAGGATTTGCATTGCAGGTGGATACTTTACCACTGAGCCACAGGGAAGACATTCTATCTCAAATGGCAAACTGGTTAAAAACAAAGAGCAATGCTACCACACTACTCACAACCCAAGTAAGTTAATTTGCCTACATCATCGATTGCATGTTAAGGGTTACATTTTGTTGGGTTCCTTGATATCACCCACCCTGCAAATTGGAGGTTTAAAGAGACGAGGCTAATAAACCTTGATAATAGATAGATTAATCAAATTTAGACCAGATGAATTGTTTGTTTTTGTTTCAGTGCGGTAAATTTTAGTCAAGTTTAATTTATAGTAAAAAGGAAGAAAACGTGGAGGGGAGGCACAGGAAAGGCAACATGTCTTCAGGCTTTTGGAGGCGTTTTGCTTTAACAATGAATGGCTGTGATGGCTCTGCTTACTGAAAGGGAAAGGGTTTGGTAGAGTTCCACAGTTTTGTCAGTTCCAACTGTGCAATCGTCTTTTGAAATGATGAGCTGTTGAAAATATGGTATTTAGAAATCCCAGAGAACTTTCCTGCTCCCCATTATCCCAGTCTGTCAGAAATCCTTTTGAAATGAAGGTGAGTACCAAATTCTGATAAAAACAACCATCAGCTCATGGGAGCAAACTTTTATTCAGTCTCTACCAAGTCCCAAGCACTCCTTGACATTATCTTAAAGTTCCATACCATTCTATGAGAGTAGGAAAATCTCCACTAAAAGGCAGATTTGGTGATGACTGGGCCACACTTGGATGACCATACTAATCCTGTCTCTCCTTCCACGTTTCTTCAGAAGCCAGACAGTCCTTCCAGATACGCCAGAAACTATCCAAGTTTGATAAAAGGCAAAAGGTTTCCAAGTGTAAATAGTTAAATAATTTTAACACTTGTTGATGTTAACCATACAGTAAAAATGATTGGGATGGCTATGCTATTCTTTATCATAAGCATTCAACAAATAATGTAATTATTAGTTGGAGTTCTCCCACTGCCCCCAACTCATGATAAAATTTGAGTCATTTGTATACTATTGATTTGTAGTCCAAGCTTAGGGAGAGGCTTGCATTCCCACATGAAAATAAATTTCAGTCAGGAAAAAAAAGTCCAAATGCCTTGTGTACTTCTGTTCCTCACTGTTTGCTTTCTCTTTTGCCTCACTGAGCTTTTCTACTCAAGGATTTTTACAGGTTATTACAAAGATGGAGCTCCAGTGTGGTAAGGACATGTGATTCTGTAATGTATGCAGACATACTGAAAGTTATGCCCTGGAGATTTTACCAAGACAAAATTATAATGAGCTTGTTATTTATTTGAGAAGAGAGAAAAAACAAACAGAACAAAAGCAACACAGGAATATTGGGTTGTTTGGTAACTTTTATTTTATTTTCTTCCAATACTCTCCTCAGCCCCAGAGACAAGAACATGTCTGTTCTTGAGAAAGGGGTAGGAACTCTAAATCCTCACTGTATGTTTGCACCTGTGGTAAAATATCTGGACATATGACACCCATGAAGAATGGAGGGCAGTCATCAGCCCTCCCGTGGAGGAGGAGGAAGACGTGTTCTTACATTCCTTTCCATCTGCTCACCACCAGTATAAAGCCTTCATGATTTGAATCCACCAGGCTGAGTAACTTTGGAGTGGAGGTTTATCAGTTCAGTAGAAAGGGTTTCACTCCAGTGCCCATGCAAGGAGCATTACACAACCTCAAGATCTTTGCATAGAGTTCCACATCATAAGAGATAACTATTTCAGTAATCAGATTCATAATGGACTTGTGCTTTTACCTTGCATTCATTGACTTGTAACTCTACACAACTCTCACCCTTGTTCACTAAGAACAAAACTGAATGCTGTCCACTCCAGCAGGATAAACCCTACTTGGGTAGCCTCATGTGAAACAGAGATTAGAATCCAAGGTATGGTCTGAGAATCTCTAAAGGTCAAGTATTAGCAAAATGTTATGAGAGCAAGGAAGAGTGTTTGATGTCCAAGAGTGAGAAGACCACAAAAGTTTTCATGAAGGAGATGGCAGCAGGATTGAACCTTTTCACCTAACCATAAACTTTGTTGATACTGTTGCAGTCCCTCAGTTGTGTCTGACTCTGCCACCCCATAGACTGCAGCCCACCCAGTCTTCCCTATCCTTCACTATCTCCCAGAGCTTGCTCAAATTCACGTCCATTGAGTCACTGATGCCATCCAACCATCTCATCCTCTGTCATCCCCTTCTCCTCCTGCTTTCAATCTTTCCCAGCATCAGGGTTTTTTTCTAGTGACTTGGCTCTTCGCATCAGTTAGCCAAATATTTGAGCTTCAGCTTTAGAATCAGTCCTTGCAATGAATATCAGGACTAATTTCCTTTAGGATTGATTGGTTGGATCTCCTTACAGTCCAAGTGACTTTCAAGAGTCTTCTCTAACACCACAGTTCAAAAGCATCAATTCTTTGGCACTCAGCTTTCTTTATGGTCCAACTCTCACATCCATACATGACTATTGAAGAAAACAAAGCTTTGACTAGACGGCCAATTGTTGGCAAAGTAAAATCTCTGCTTTTTAATTTCGCTGTCTAGACTTGTCATAGCTTTTCTTCCAAGGGGCAAGTATCTTTTAATTTCATGGCTGCAGTCACCATCTGCAGTGATTTTAGAGCACAAGAAAAAAAAATCTCTCACTGCTTCCTTTGTTTTCCTATCTATTTGCCATGAAGTAATGAGACCAGATGCCATGATGTTAGTTTTTTGAATGTTGAGTTTTAAGCTAGCTTTTTCACTCTCTTCTTTCACTTTCATCAAGAGGCTCTTTAGTTCATCTTCACTTTATGCCATAAGGGTGGTGTCATCTGCATATGTGAGGTTCTTAATATTTCTCCCAGCAATCTTGATTCCAGCTTGTGCTTCATCCAGTCTGGCATTTTGCATGATGTACTCTGCATGTAAGTTAAATAAGCAGGGTGACAATATATAGCCTTGACATACTCCTTTCCTAATTTGGAACCAGTCCATTGTTCCATGTCCAGTTCTAACTGTTGCTTCTTGACTTGCATACAAGTTTCTCATGAGGCAGGTAAGGTGGTCTGGTATTCCCACCTCTTTAATAATTTTCAGTTTGTTGTGATCCACACAGTCACCATAATTATGTGTGACTCAAAAGTTTAGAAAGAAGGCATTCTCTGACTGATATTATTGCTAGGAAAAGTACCATTGTTTGAAAGCACTTTGAGTATTAGGAAATTACATGTATAATGCTGGGGTGATAGTTAATTTATGTGTCAACTTGACTAACCCACAGTTTCCCAATAGTCACTCAAATACCAGTCTAAATATTGCTGTGAAGGTATATTTCAGATGAGGTTTGCATATAAGTCAGTAAGTTTTGGGTAAATCAAACTACCCTTAATAAGGGTAAGTTTCTGTGAAGAAAAGCTATGACAAACCTAGACAACATATTAAAAAGCACAGACATTACTTTTCCAACAAAGGTCTATCTAGTCAAAACTATGGTTTTTCCAGTAGTCATGTATGGATGTGAGAGTTGGACTATAAAGAAAGCTGAGCGCCAAAGAATTGATGCTTTTGAACTGTGGTGTTGGAGAAGACTCTTGAGAGTCCCTTGGACTGCAAGGAGATCCAATCAATCAATCCTAAAGGAAATCAGTCCTGAATATTCTTTGGAAGAACTGATGCCGAAGCTGAAGCTCCGATACTTTGGCCACCTGATGCGAAGAACTGGCTCATTGGAAAAGGCACTGATGCTGGGAAAGATTGAAGGCAGGAGGAGAAGGGGTGACAGAGGACAAGATGGCTGGATGGCATCACTGACTGAATGGACATGAGTTTGAACAAGCTCTAGGAGTTGGTGATGGACAGGGAAGCCTGTCATGCTGCAGTCCATGGGGTTGCAAAGAGTTGGCCATGGCTGAACTGACTGATCCTTAATAATATGGGAGAGCCCCCATTCAATCAGTCACAGACATAAGAGAAAAAAAGATGGTATTTCCTAAAAGAACGGAGAAATTTGCTTCCAGACTGCCCTGAGAGTCCACCTGCAGCATCTCCAACTTGCCGTTCTACCATGCAGATTCAGTACTTATCAGCCTCCACAGTCCTTGAGCTAATTCCTTACAGTGTCTATCTACCTATCTGTCCTGTTTCTCTGTAAGACTAAGGCAATTGGGCAGTTTTCAAATGGGCCAGGAGAATTGTGGAAACAGTAGGTGAGAAGCAGGCAAGAGTTCTATCATGTACTATCTGGATTTCTAGTATGAGGAACCTACTTTTTACAACTTTGCATAGTGAAGCCAATCAGAGATGTTTGAGCTGGGGGTTTTGTGTGATGAGTTAACATTATTGCTGTTGTAAAATATGATCTAGAAAGAGCTGACAGTAATCAGAAAGGGTTATAGCAGTTTAGTTATTAAGTAATAATTAGTAACAGTTTAGTTGATGAAACCTTGGCAAAGAATATTAGCTTTTGAAAGGGAATGTGAGCACTGGCATTTCAAAAGTTTCTGAGTCTCTGGATAACTTGTGGATCAGTCATTTGATGGTAGAATGTCAGTGAATCCTAGGGATTTTAGATTACACAAAATACACATACTAGAAAGTTCTTACTCACTTTCAGTCCCACTGTATGTGTTATTCACTTAGCCGTGTCCGACTCTTTGTGACCTCATGGACTGTAGCCCATCAGACTTCTCTGTCTAAGGAATTCTCCAGGCAAGATTACTGGAGTGGTAGCCATTCCCTTCTCCAGGGGATCTTTCCAACCCAGTCAGTCAGTCAGTTCAGTCACTCAGTTGTGTCCAACTCTTTGCAACCCCATGGACTGAAGCATGCCAGGCTTCCCTGTCCATCACAAACTTCCAGAGCCTACTCAAACTCATGTCCATCACGTTGGTGATGCCATCCAACCATCTCATCCTCTGTTGTCCCCTTCTCCTCTCGCCTTCAATCTTTCCGAGCATCAGTGTCTTTTCCAATGAGCCAGTTGTTCACATTAATTAGGTGGCCAAAGTATTGGAGTTTCAGCTTCAGGATCAGTCCTTCCAGTGAACATTCAGGACCGATTTCCTTTAGGATGGTCTGATTGGATCTCCTTGCAGTCCAAGGGACTCTCAAGAGTCTTCTCCAACACCACAGTTCAAAAGCATTGATTCTTTGGCACTCAACTTTCTTTATAGTCCAACACTTACATCCATATATGACTACTGGAAAAACCATAGCTTTGACTAGACAGACCATTGTTGGTAAAGTAATGTCTCTACTTTTCAATATGCTGACTAAGTTGGTCATAGCTTTTCCTCCAAGGGGCAGGCTTCTTTTAATTTCATGGGTGCAGTCACCATCTGCAGTGATTTTGGAGTCCCCCAAAATAGTCTTTCACTGTTTCCATTGTTTCCCCATCTATTTGCCAAGAAGTGATGGGACTGGATGACATGATCTTAGTTTTCTAAATGTTGAGCTTTAAGCCAACTTTTTCACTCTCCTCTTTCACTCTCATCAAGAAGCTCTTTAGTTCAACATCCTGAAAGTGTCATCTAGCTATTTCTCACATGAGCCTAATAAAGGAGAACCAGCTGCACTTTCTACTCCTCTTTTTTTCTACTTCTCTTCTATTCCTCAATTCCAAACTTCTGCTGAAAAACCCATTTGGTGAAGCTATATTTACTACTGCCTAACTTGAAAAAAATAACTTTTGTGTGTAGAAAGGATGCTACCTCTGGATGTTCCCAATTTAGAGTTCTTGGGATGTCAGACTGACATGAGAGTCCAAGTGGGATTGAGAGGGTCCCCTTCTTCAATTCATTACCACACACTGTCCTTTGGGGATACAGAGACATAATTTTGCCAAGTCTTTATTAAAAATCTTTGTCAGCTTCTACCTCTAACTTTTATCATTATGATGTTCAACATCATCCTGTATTGTCCCTTGTGATGAAGTTTTCTCCATTAAATTTATCCCCATTAAAACTTGAAAAATAAGTGTCCAATTTCTATTTACCTAGTAGCTCTTTTAAAAATTTTAAGTGACACACTGAACCAACCATTTTCACCTGCATATAGCTAAAAATCTCACTTTTACCTTAAAATAATAAACAATATGCACTCCAGTATTTTTAAACAAAGGTTTTCAATGAAGGCATTTTAATATAACATAGAAGAAAATTAAAAGAAGCTAAATTTGTAACAGTATTAAAGTTTTCCAAAGCAATTACATGCTCCAGTTAGATTGATAAGTTTGAATAAATGCTCATATACTTTTATGATGGACATAATATAACCAAAATTTCATAATAATTTTCTTAAAAATTTAATTGGTAACTCATTTCCAAGAAAAAAATTAGTGAGAGACACAAAAACCATATATATTATTTAATTCAGTTCAGTTCAGTTCAGTCGCTCAGTCGTGTCCAACTCTTTGCAACCCCATGAATCGTAGCACGCCAGGCCTCCCTGTCCATCACCGACTCCCAGAGTTCACTCAGACTCACATCCATCAAGTCAGTGATGCCATCCAGCCATCTCATCCTCTGTCTCCTCTTCTCCTCCTGCCCCCAATCCCTCCCAGCATCAGAGTCTTTTCCAGTGAGTCAACTCTTCGCATGAAGTGGCCAAAGTACTGGAGCTTCAGCTTCAGCATAATTCCCTCCAAAGAAATCCCAGGGCTGATCTCCTTCAGAATGGACTGTTTGGATCTCCTTGCAGTCCAAGGGACTCTCAAGAGTCTTCTCCAACACCACAGTTCAAAAGCAGCAATTCTTCAGCACTCAACTTTCTTTATAGTCC
>NW_011494640.1:7021349-7032300 GCF_000754665.1 Bison bison bison
CTCCATCTATTTCCTATGAAGTGATGGGACCAGATGCCATGATCTTTGTTTTCTGAATGCTGAGTTTTAAGCCAACTTTTTCACTCTCCATTTTCACTTTCATCAAGAGGCTTTTTAGTTCCTCTTCACTTTCCGCCATAAGGGTGGTGTCATCTGCATATCTAAGGTTATTGATATTTATCCCAGGAATTACAAATATGCATATATGTCTTTATATATTTCATGCCAAATTAAATAATTCCTTATAATATGAGTAAAAAGAATGAATAAATATACTAAATGAAAGAGTGGTGATCACTCTTTGGTGATATAGTTTAGTATATGTAATTTTCAACTTTTTACATGGTTCATATATAACATTCATAATGAGATTTAAAAAATAAATGTGATTTGGGAAAGGGTCAAGTTAATAAAAAGTAGTAGCAGGGATGGTTACTATGAGCAATTGAGCTCATTACATCAATTTAGGAACTATTTTGCCAAAAAGTAGATGATGGTACCTACCAGTAATTCACATATTTAGTCATATATCTCCTGTTTTATGATATCTCTATTAAGAATTTGAGATATATGAAGTTCAACCATCAGAATGCAGTGAGAGACACTGTGGACCATGGTAAAGTTAGACAAGTATGAACTAAAATTAACCCTGATGATGCCACTGCAATGATCACTGAAGGTGACAACGCTCAACCTCCCTGAATCTCAGTTTCCTCATGTGTGAAATGGGAGAGCAATATCTACCTTGTCAACTTTTCTTAAAATATAAAAAGTAATAGTATAGTCAAAGGTATGGTTTTTCCAGTAGTCATGTACAGATATGAGAGCTGGACCATAAACAAGGCTGAGCACCAAGAATTGATGCTTTCAAACTGTGGTTCTGAAGAAGACTCTTGAGAGTCCCTTGGACAGCAAGGAGATCCAACCATTCCATCCTAAAGGAAATCAACCCTAAATATGCATTGGAAGGACTGATGTTGAAGCTGAAGCTCCAATATTTTGGCCATCTAATGTGAAGGGGGGATTCACTGGAAAAGACCCTGACGCTGGGAAAGATTGAAAGCAGGAAGAGAAGGGGGCAACAAAGGATGAGATGATTGGATGGCATCACTGACTCAATGGACATGAGTTTGAGCAAACTCCGGGAGATAGTGAAGACCAGGGAACCCTGGATGGCTGCAGTCCATGGGGTCACAAAGAGCCAGACACGGCTGAGTGACTGAACAACAACAGCAACAAAAAAGAGAATAGCTAACTAAGCAATGATCAGTACTGCTGGGCAGCTGTTCACTCACCCAGTTGGTTGGGTTGAATTTGGGCAGCAAGTGTTACACGAGCTGCTTCCTTTAGAGCTGAGTGGCAGCTGCACACAGAGCACAACCTCAGCTTGCTCTAAATGCTGCAGCATTTCCGTGGGTGGCTGTTATGGGGACAGAACTAAATGGGTGCAGCCTGGCCATCGACTTCTGAGAGTGCTTTCCAACCGCAGTTGATGGTGTCAGGCATCAATATAAAATAAATGGAGCCTGAAACGAAAATTCACAAAGCAAGAGTCACAAAAGATTTAGGTGAGAAAATCAAAGTTGGTTGCTGAGTGAGAGAGAACACAGTCTCAGGAAAGAGGCAAGATCTAAGCCAGGGCGTATGAAAATCACAAGACTAAAATTCAGTGCCAGGCTTGCAACCTGAGGAGAGATCAAATTGGAACAGGTGAGCAGCTAATAAAATACTGAAACCTGGTTTAGCTATCAGTGCATTGATTTTGTTTTATGTGAATAAGTCACCAGTAACTTCATCTCTGGGGCAGCCTAACTTGGGGAGAAGCAGTGGATCGTGTGTCTGGAGCTGACACAGTGTGTGCTGCCATCCATCTGCATAATCTTCTCACTGGGTGAAGAGAAGGCGGGAAGGGAGTAGAGACCATTAGTCTAAAGATTCTCCTGCACTCTATACCATCTCGCTCATCATCTATCTTAGTTGCTTGGGCAGCCATCATAAAATATGATAGACTGGATAGCTCAAGCAACAACCCTTTATTTTCTTAGGTTTCTGTAGACTGGAAAGTCCAAGTTCAAGGATCTATGAGGGTTATGTTTCTGGTGAGAGCTCTCTTCCTGTCTTCCTGTGTCCTCATTTGGCAGAGAGAGAGAGAGAGAAATCTGGTGTTTTGTCTTCTTCTTATAAGGATATCGCTTCTACCAGATCAGGGCTCTGCCCACCCTTTTGACCTCATTTAACCTTAATTACCTCTTGAATTGCCCTATCTCCAATTCAGTCACCTGGGAAGTGCAGTTAGGACTTCAACATGTGAATTTGGGAAGGAGGACGCAATTCAACTCATAGAACCATCTACCTCCTGTGAATCATTGCTCTGAACCAGTGCATATAACTGTATAATCTGTATAAGCAATTTCTTGCATTACTGTTTTTTATTATTATAAAGTGACTCTGGAGCTTCTTATCAAAATGGTTCATGGATCACATTGTAAGAAGCATTTTTTTAAATATGCTTAAAGTCTAAAGTCTATCCCTTTATATTACAGACATTTGGGAGAAGATTTATTTTGCTCACAATAAGTATAAGAAAGTATGTTTTCTCTATGAATTGGTAATCTGAAACTAAGTGGATCTGATTGACTTATAAAACAATGTCATGAGCTGTGCAAATAAATTGCCAAAATACATAAGGAGTGTTGTTTCTCAGCTCCAGTCAAGACTCCAATTGCAAATGGGTGGAAAATCTTAGACAAAGACTAAGGAATGATCCTTTATTACATTTCCCAGAGTCTCTTATCAGTTAAGTTTTGGTTTGGTTTGCTATTGAAAGGTACTAGCAGGATGTTGGAAGAAGGAAAAATAGACGAATATGGCAGTGAAAAGAAAGTGGTACTCGCTTAGTCATGCCTGAATCTTTGAGACCTGCCAAGCTCCTCTGTCCATGGACTTCTCCAGACAAGAATACTGGAGTGGTTAGTCATTCCCTTCTCCATGGATCTTCCTGAGCCAGGGATTGAACTCAGGTCTCTCACATTTGCCGGCAGATTATTTACAGCCTGCACCACCAGGTAAGCCCAAGAGGGTGTCTGGGCTCCTGAGCATCTGTTCAGTTGCACTGGTGCAGTTTCAAGGCAGTGACATTGTCTTCCATGGAGTAGAGACAAGTGAGAGCTGGATTCCAGCCCAGGGATGGTTACAGCTTCCACCTCTCTGGATAAGCTCTTCCTTGCTTGGGCTCCTCTAGTGGCTTCTCTGTCCCATTCACTTCTCCAGACTTTCTGACATCTATATTAGCAATTCCTTGAATTACACCCCCTCCTGCCTGATGAACCTGGAGTGGCTTCCTATTCCCCTGGCTGGATGCTGGCTGTTACAGCTGGTAAATTATTAAACCACTTCAAGCTATTTTTGTCCACCATCTGCCCTATACTTTTAAGAAAATCCAGGAAAACAAATGGAATAGATAAGGATTATGTACCTTCCCTTTATTTTGAAGTAAAAATGTCATCAGTCATCATTTTGCAGCTTATAAATTACTTTCTAGAGATTGTCTCATTTAATTCTCACATTAATGTTGGTGTTTTGATTTTTTTTTTAAATCACCATTTGCTTCATCGTTAATGGAGACTGTAAGTTATTTGCCCAGGTCATATACCAAATTGCAGAAATGCAGCTTCAACTTTTATCCTTTAACTCTGTTCTCTCCAAGAACAAAGCCCTTTGTCTTAAAATTCTATCACCAATTTAAGAAAACCACATTTAAAAGATAAATCTTTAGATGTTATGAATTTTTATGATCCACAAGAATAAAAATCTATTCATCAGTCCCAAAACACATCCTGTTTCTACCCATATGGTTATAGTATTTTATTATTTGGGCATACATTAGAGCAAATTCTCTCTCTGGATCTTAGCATCTCAGGATAGATGGTTGTAAATAGGATAAAATAAAACAGAAAAGTCTCCTTTCTAACCATCAAATTCATATACTTCTCTATTC
This sequence comes from Bison bison bison, assembly GCF_000754665.1. Lineage (NCBI taxonomy): Eukaryota > Metazoa > Chordata > Mammalia > Artiodactyla > Bovidae > Bison > Bison bison. The sequence goes on from NW_011494640.1 coordinate 7,025,347, forward strand.
AGTGACTCTTAATTGCTCATCTCAGTGGTGTGTTGTTGAGGAAAATACAAAATTTTAATTATTGGGGATAATGAGAGACAGCATGCAGCCTCCACAGAATAGTGTCCCAAGCTTGCAGAATTTATTCACACAAGATCACACTTATACACTGTGACAGGTTACACCATTTCCCAAGATGATGTACCATCTGGCCCAGGGATGAAAACAAGTATGGGCTCTGTTGTTGTTTAAAGCACTGCTGTTTTCAAGCTAAGATTCAATAAATATGCACCAAGCCATACAGGAGACTCATAGGTTCTTTTAAATCACAATCTTTATTTATATCTGCCATCAGGCCATGGATAGCGGTAAATATCAACAATTACATTGTTCTGAAATTATTGAACAATCACTTTATTTTTAAATCGTAGTACCAAAGATTTATAAACTGAGGGCATAAAATCTTAAAGGAAAATTTTCTCCATTTTGTTTTTGGAATATAACTTTACAAGTTGTCTTAATATGAAAGGCATATTAAATTGTCCACTCATGGTTATTGCCACTGGTACATGTCTCCTACAAATCCTTTACGCATGCGCATGCTGTCATGTCCAACTCTTTGCAGCCCCATAGACTGTAGCCCGTCAGGCTCCTCTGTCCATGGGATTATCCCAGCAATAATACTGGAGTGGGTAGCCAATTCCTCCCCAGGAGATAAATGTTTTAACCAGGTACCAGTTGCTTTTGACTAGAGCCCTGACTTGTGATGATATTATAGATATCCTGACAGGAACACAGTATGATACATTTTAAGAAAGTTTCTTCCAAGACCACTAGAATAAAGTGAATGACATTCCAGTTAATCGCTATTGTAAAATTGTTCTTATTCTTTACTCCTTAATGGTACATTTTCTCTTTCCAATTTCCAAAATTGAAACCACATAAAAGTTTGAAAGCTTATTGAGGGAAGAGAAACATGGAGATTTTAAAAAACTTTCCCAACTAGAGTTAGATTTTAAAATAGTTTTGAAGATTAGATAGATATACTTTAAGCATAAACTCATGTGGAAAAATGTGGAGAAAGGAATGTACTAGGGTAGATAGAATCATCAGATAAATTTCTATTCACTTTTTCTTTAGTGTTCCAAAGGGATCATAGCAGTCTTAGGCTTCTTGGGGGTTCAAAATCAGTGTTTATTGATTTTTTTTTGAGTGCCTGTTGATTTGCAAGAGGCTCATAGAACCTTGCCCTTGGCAGTGCCCTCCTGACTTTTTTGACTCCAGGGAAAATAGTACAGGTCAGTAGTTAAGAAAGTGGGTTGAGGAGTCAGGTCCCCTGATTAATTGTAATTGCTTCTCGCTCTGGCTCATTGTTTGAAGTTGTGCAAGTTAATTCCCTACTCAACACCTGAAATTTCCAGTTAGTTGGGGCAATGCTTTATGAGGTTTGCAAAGATCTTGGAAAGCACTCAGAACTGGGGTCTATCATGAAGCGCGTTTACTAACACTAGGACACTGGGAGATTGAGCTCAACAGTCTTTCAATCCTGTTATTTCCTCATTATGGCAGTGGGCATGTATTTAGACCACAAAAGATAATACAGGAAACTAAATTACTTAAATTCTTTTAATATTTATGGCTAACTTTGTCCCACTTTACTAAATTCCAAATGTGCCCTTGACTTCATTGCTAATATTGTCAATCTTTACTTAATTCCTGAAAAAAAAATTCTTATGAGCTGTTTCTCTTTTTCTTGAATTTGAGAAAATTTGAGCACAATACTGATAACCAAATATTTAAGTCTACATGTTAACCTTTTTACATTATAGTATATACTATATATTACTATTTTATATAATATCCTACTATATTATAACATATCTTATGATTAGTTAGGATTTTAAACTATGCATGTACCCTTACCTGAGCCTTCAATTAATGTAATAATATAAATGAAAAGTTACATACAAAAACCAGCACTTAATGGGAGTAGAAAAACTAATGCTCTAGCTAGTTCCACATGAAAGAGTGTCGAAAGCCAAATTTGTGGATGGTTTGAGGATAAGACCAGAGTGCTTGCAAATAATGACTCAATTTTCAAGCTGTGAATATCACAAACCTAGGATATCACCCGTTGATTTGGTCAATGAGAAAATTTAAATACTTTTAAGTTTCTCTATTATCTTTTTTGCTCTAATTCATGAAATACCACTTTTCTCTTAATAGGTTGTTCATTCAATTGCTAAGTCATGTCCAACTTTTGCAACCCCATGGACTGTAGTCCACCAGGCTCCTCTGTCCAAGGGATTTCCAATTTTTAATGTTAACATGTTTATATGATATCATGAAATACACACTATCATGCACTTTGGTGGTAACTTAATTTCAAGAAAATTGGCACCCTTCATAAAAAATTGTACTTCCTCCATGTCTGCTAGGAATTGCTTCCTGGATGCTAGCAGATATCTAAAGATGTTCAAATCCCTCATATAAATTGGTGTGTATTTGTATTCTTGACATAGTATTTATATATAACCTACACACATCTTTCCATATACTTTAAATCACGCCTAGATTATTTATAGTACTTAATGCAATGTAAATGACGTTTAAATAGTTACCAGCCCAAATTCAAGCTTTGCTTTGGGAAATTTCTGGATTTTTTTCCAAATATTTTTCATATGCAATTGGTAGAATCTGGGGATGTCAAACTCACAGATACAGAGCTCTGACAGTGTCTGTTAAAATTTAAAACACACCCATACTTTGTTAGAGTATGTCAGAGGTTTATAACTACACACACACTGTTCAATCTTTTCTTGTCTGTCCCTGATGAAAACGTTATGCTAGAATTCAAATTCTACTATGGCCTTCCTGTAGATTTTGTATATTGAAATTATACCAGAGGACAGACTAAACTCTGATGAATTTCAGCCATATTTTGTCAGCTATTATTCACAGCTGAATGCAAACTCAAATGTATGCACATAATTTCATTTCTAGGAAATGAACATGTAAATACCATTTCAAATGTGTCCAATTGCAACAGTATAAATCATATCCTTAGTAGCTCAGATGGTAAAATCCACCTTCAGTGCAGGAGACCCAGGTTCAATCCCTGAATTTAGAAGTTCCCCTGGAGAAGGAAATGGCAACCCACTCCAGTATCCTTCCCTGGAAAATTTCATGGACAAAGGAGCCTAGTGGGCTCCAGTCCATGGGGTCGCAAAGATTAGGACATGACTGATCAACTATCACACACACATAAGGAGGCAAAATGCTTAAATATCCATCCATAGAGGACTATTTAAATTAATAAGAACATATATTAATCTATTAGTAGTTATGCTGCCTTTTAATAACCAACAGAAAATCATCTCTAAGATATATTACTTGATAAAGAAATAAAATATAGAGTCATATATATAGGAGGCTGTTATTTGTGATATATAATTTAAACAGAAGCTCAAATACACATATACACAAATGCACACAAATGTAAACACATGTACACTCCCAGCAACCCATCCTATACAAATTTACTGGCCAAACATCTCACAGCTACACACAAATAGACAACAGGCACACACAAACACTGTTGTATATGCTTAGAAAACTTCTGAAAGGAAAATCAAGAGATTATCAACAAGATGAGGGGTTTTTTTTTTTTGGTAAAATTTTTTGCATTATTATGAAATTTAAAACCAAATAATTAAAGAGAAGTAAAAGTCACCCTAATGCCAAGAAAAAGTCTTCAATGACTTTTTTTTTCAATAAAACTAATACCTTCTCAACATTTCTGTTCAGTTAAAACAGTCTTTAGGAATTCCCCAGCGCTTCAGGGGTTAGGACTGCACTTTTTTCACTGCCAAGGGCGCCAGTTCCATCCCTGATCATAGAACTAAGATCCCACAAGCCCCGCAGCATGGCCCCAAAATAAAAACAAACAAAAACAATTGGTCTTCCTGCTCATTTAATTAATACTTTTCTTTGTCAGCCTCTTATTCATTACAGGGCATTTCTAAAATGTCAAGTACAGAAGAAATCAATTGAAGAGTAAAACTGACAACATGCAAATGATAGAAGATTTCCTAAACCAATGCAAATGATAGCGATGTCTATTCCAATCAACAGAAATGTCAGGAACATTTGAGGACCTAGTAATAGCAGAGTCTGGCTAAATAACCATTGGAGTAAAGAAAAGACACAGGCAACACAACTATCAGTGATTAGAAGTAAAGAATTTAAATATCAGAAGATGCAGGCTAGTCATTTATTAGTAAAATATACTCATGTGGTGTTTTATTTTATGGATTCAAATATAAAATAAAAGATGTTCTGTTATGTTTATGTATTATTTTAAAGTGAAAATTACTGTGAAAAGGAAAAAAAAGCAATGCAAAATTCATTTGAGGGAATTTACCCAATATTATAACTATAATTTTCTGTTAAATACAATCTGTAACTTGCATTTAACTTCCAAGCCAAGCCATTGTAAGACATTTTCTTTATATAAGATTGCCAAGTTAAGATAGGATACATAGTTAAATTTGATTTTCACATAAACAATGAAAAAATTTTAGAATTAGTGTGTCTCACATATATATCTTATGCAATGTTCTCGTGGGACACGCTGATTCTACAAATAATATTTGTTGTTTTTCTGACATTCTAATTTATCTTAGCATCCTCTATTTATATTGACTAAATCTGTCGGCCTCAATACAATAATATGCTAGTTCCCATTTTAGTTGAATTTTGTTTGCATCATTTTTGTAGCACCAATTACCTCAGGAAAAGGAGAACTTTCTGAATGGTACTTAAAGGCTAGAAGGAATATCAGCTTGTTTCTGTTTTTACTTTCCCATATTGTCCAAAGTTTCTACAAAAGATAATTACACTTATATTCAGAAAAATGGTGCTCCAAAGTAAAATAACAAAACAACATGCTAGACTGGCCAGAAATGCCTGGAGTTTAGAGGGAAAAAGTCCAATTACAAAGGCAACACATCTAAAATGGAAAAAAAAAAACAAAACCCTGAGGATTGGGGGATGGGACATAAAACAAACATGTCTTTTTCTTTCTTTTTATTGCATTTTTGTTATGGTTTCAGGCAGTGTTTCGATTTGAACTCTCTGGAAGCTTATAAAATGTGTTTGTGCTTTCACACCCTGAAAAAGTGAGAAACAGATTGAACAGATTGATCAAGGGTGACATTGTGTATGAGTTTAAACATTTAATAAGGAGTAGAATTTGTACAGAACACTGTATTTTTAAATATGCAAGAGAATTTAAAAACATATGTTGGGAAATGATATTAAATAAAGAGGAAGTATATGTTAGTATATTTAGTTATCAAGTCCTGCTTGCAAATTCATTCTAATGTTAACTGTTTTGAATTGATCCATGGCTTCCTTGAGTGCCTACAATTATGCTTCTAACAGAAAAGATTATTAGTCAATGTCTGCTAAATCACTGATGAATAAACAGTGAGGGAACAAACCAAATAAAAACAGAGTATGTGGCTGCTCCATTGTTTAGAGGCTGTTGCCAGTCAATAATAGCTGCTTTACATTTTATCTGAGTAGCAGGATCTCCACTCTGTACAATCACTAATAGAGTGCAGCATATTTTACAGAAACAAATTGCTAAGATACATACCATTAGAGATGCTTCTTTCTTATACTTCCCAGATGGAACTGAATATTGAACACCAGTGCCTCAATTAAACTCATGGTAATATAATGAAATATCTTTGGAAACTTTCCAGGCTGTTCATGTTGTAATATCTGGAAGTCAACTTTGAAGACTTCCTTTAAATCATTCTGATGTTCCTCTAATCTCAGGCAATAGTAGATCCACTAAGGTCATTTACTTTGCAGTATGCTGTGTGTCACACTAAATAATATAGACAAAAGGTTAATTTTTCTCACCTTACTTAGTTTGCATTTTCCCTGGTAGGATTGCTGCTGCTGCTGCTAAGTCGCTTCAGTCGTGTCCGACTCTGTGTGACCCCATAGACGGCAGCCCACCAGGCTCCCCCATCACTGGGATTCTCCAGGCAAGAACACTGGAGTGGGTTGCCATTTCCTTCTCCAATGCATGAAAGTGAAAAATGAAAGTGAAGTTGCTCAGTCGTGTCCAACTCTTCACGACCCCATGGACTGCAGCCTACCAGCTCCTCCGTCCATGGGATTTTACAGGCAAGAGTACTAGAGTGGGTTGTCATTGCCTTCTCCATAGGTAGTGGTTACCTGAATGGAAAATGGAAACGTTTTCATGTTGCTCTTTTTTTAAGAATTTTTCATTTCTGTATTGAATTTTGTCTTTGGCTTTAAAATGTTATAGGAGAGGAATAATCTGCAACTAGGTTCCTTGATAGTAACATTTTCTTCATATTATCCCTTTAAAAAAATTGAAGGATAACATTTTGAAGGCATTCTTTGCTTAGACCAACATAATAGCTTCTTAATGCTATTAACAGCTTTAAAATCCCATCCAAAGAAAGAAATCCACAAAATCATCAACAATCTGGACTTGCTTATCTGTTTTGGCCTTAGATTTTCTATCTTAAGCATCATGGCCAACAAATGTTTCTTCTTTGGAAAGGCTTTTCAGATCAAGGCATGCCAGGCTACTAACCAGAAATGGTGAGTGCTGAATTGTTTCATGTGTTGGAATACATCTAGAATTTGTTCTGCTACAAGAATGTCTCTGACTTGATCCAAAATGAAGACTATGCCCAGATAACTACTTCACAAGACAAGTAATTATGAAGGATATAATCATCGAAAAAGCAAGAGAGTTCCAGAAAAACATCTATTTCTGCTTTATTGACTATGCCAAAGCCTTTGACTATGTGGATCACAATAAACTGTGGAAAATTCTGAAAGAGATGGGAATACCAGACCACATGACCTGCCTCTTGAGAAACCTATATGCAGGTCAGGAAGCGACAGTTAGAACTGGACATG
>NW_011494640.1:7032684-7051592 GCF_000754665.1 Bison bison bison
AAAAGCAGAGACATTACTTTGCCAACAAAGGTCCGTCTAGTCAAGGCTATGGTTTTTCCTGTGGTCATGTATGGATGTGAGAGTTGGACTGTGAAGAAGGCTGAGTGCCGAAGAATTGATGCTTTTGAACTGTGGTGTTGGAGAAGACTCCTGAGAGTCCCTTGGACTGCAAGGAGATTCAACCAGTTCATTCTAAAGGAGATCCATCCTGGGTGTTCTTTGGAAGGAATGATGCTGAAGCTGAAACTCCAGTACTTTGGCCACCTCATGCGAAGAGTTGACTCATTGGAAAAAACTCTGATGCTGGGAGGGATTGGGGGCAAGAGGAAAAGGGGACGACAGAGGATGGGATGGCTGGATGGCAACACTGACTCGATGGACGTGAGTCTGAGTGAACTCCGGGAGTTGGTGATGGACGGGGAGGCCTGGCGTGCTGCGATTCATGGGGTTGCAAAGAGTCGGACACGACTGAGTGACTGAACTGAACTCAACTGAAACAACAACCATGCTTGCTTCTCAGTAGGCATATTAAATTCATGAAACACCTACAAAGAAAGGCTTGTCCTGATGAAATGCTGACAGTAATGTTAGGGGAAGCACATTGACTGAAACTGCCACACTGGTCAGGCCCTTTAGTAACCATTCGCATGAGTTTTTTAATGACAGGAGATCCTGGTAAGGAATACAGAACTAATAAGCCACCACCAACTGAAAGAGTTCAGGAAAGGTCAAAAGGAGACGCCACGTGTCTGTCCACTTCCCAGAATCCCTCTCGCCTGCATCCATCTTGGCTGAGTGATGCGTGCACCATCAGGAAAGACTCTGAATTAGAATGATTGGCCAAAGACCACCCAGAAACGAATCCCATCACCATAAAACCCAAGACTGTGAGCCATGTGGAAGAGCAGTTCTCCTGGGTTCCTTACCCTACTGCTCTCCACCTGGGTGCCCTTTCCCAATAAAATCTCTTGCTTTGTCAGCACATGCATCTCCTCGGACAATTCATTTCCAAGTGTTAGACAAGAGCCCAGTTTTGGGCTCTGGAAGGGGTTCCCCCTTCCTGCAACAGTAAGGCCCCAAGATGGACTTGTTAGTATGAAATGAGGGAGGAGAGTTATGAAGTGGTATTTGAGCTTATATCCTTCAGCTTTCATATGGATTACATTTTTCTTTACTAACCAAAATATGTATATAAACTTAGTATGTATTTTTAACAGTGCCTACTGTCTGTGCTCAAATCAGTTATCATTTCAGCTCTTTTCTTTTCCTTTTTTTTCCTATGTGCACTGAACTAGTTCTGTTGTGAGATTTATCACCCTCTTGCTTGGGAACTAATGATGTGTGAAGGACTTAACAGGCAAGCAGTATCTGATTCTCCTGAGGATAGTATGGTGAAATAAAAGCTGTTTTATTTTGGAAATCTGTTGCACTAAGTGAAATGACTGTGCCTAAGGTGTTTTGGGGTTTTTTTGGTCACTTTAATCTATCACATAAATTAGTTTTAAGACACTTTAAGTGAGCACAAAAATAAACCTATCTGATCATGAAGGAGCACTGACTTTTAGATGACCCTGAGATGTGGAAAAGTACCAACTGAGTCCATTGGACAGCAGCTTTGGAAGAGTCACAATCCCACTGGTATTTAAACATTCAGTGAAAAGGATGCAAGAAGTTACAAAACAGAAAATGATGGTCTGTGTGTGAGATTTCTGTAAGATACAAAGGCATTTGTATAACTTAGGAATGTGCCAGGGCTTCCCTAGTGGCTCAGTGGTAAAGAATTCACCTGCCAAAGCAGGAGATGGGGATTGGATCCCTGGGTTGGTAAGATCCCTTGGAGAAGGAAATGGCAATCTACTCCACTATTTTTGCCTGGGAAATCCCATGGGTAGAGGAGCCTAGAGAGCTACCTTCCATGGGGTTGCAGAGTCGGACATGATTTAGCAACTAAACAGCAACAAAGGACTGTGTTATCAGGTGGCTAATAAATCAGTCTTCTCACTTCTTTCGGTTCGAAAATGCCATCTGTTAAAATCACCTGCTCAGTCCTTCCTGACTGCCTACAGAAACAAAATAAAAACCAACACTTTACAACACTCAGGATTGAGCATTAATTGGTTTCCAAAATCTTCAGGAAATTTACAATAGACACAAAAATGATGGTCTAGCAATTAGCACTAAATTGAGACATGCAATAGATGACCCCAGACAAGCGTCCAAACAGCATAATTTCATCTAGAAAAGAGAAAAGAATCTTGTGACCCACTGCTAATTTAGAATATACAACCTCTGCTGTTCAGGGTTTTCTATTTGTGGGACATAAAGCGAATCCCACTCATAACTACCATCTTCAAAGAGGCATTCACTGATGTCTTACCATCCTACTATATTTTCATACTTCTTTATTCTCTCACTATGTCATAAAACTACTCCACATGCTCTTCTAATTGCAATCCCCAAGACCTCTTGCCCCCCATCATTCTCAGATAATGACCATTCTTCTTATTTCACAGAGAAAACAGAAACAGTGAGGAGAAACTTTCCACGTGTTTCCAACACAAAACTGACTGATCTATTCACATGTGTGTCCATTTTCTCTTCTTCGCCCTAATGCATCAACTCTTCAACATTGAACTTGGTTCCAGATTCTCTCAGGAAACTGCTTTCGAAATTAGTCCTCAAATATCTCTCTGCATAACATTCTCACCTGCATAAAAACATGCTTATGAACTTCCTAAGTACACACATCCACACACACAATGTCCCTTAATTTCATTTTTTCTCTGGTCACCATCACATTTTTATGCCCTTACTGAATGAACAAATCTTTGAATGTAATTGTTATAACTCCATATCCATGTGTTTCCTTTCATCCTCTCTCTTTTTTTTTAAGGTTAGAAAAATTAGTTTATGAAACCTTAAGAAGCATTGAGTATAATTGAACTGTAGTCCAGAGTTAGATACAATTTAATAAAATAATAGTTCAATTTCAAAATAAAAGTTATTGTAGGTGAGACCATGAAATTTCCTAACACGTGATTTTAATACATTATGCTAAATTTTCTAAAACAACTCAGAGAAACTGATATTTACAGTAAATGGAGTATTTATGAAAAATCTGGTGTCAGCTATATTATATATATGTATATATAGAACCCAAGATTATTTGAACTAGGAAACAGATGTTGTATATCTCAATAGCAGTACTGGAATGCAGAGTTTAAGACTGGGATTTACACCATGGGATTTGGAAAGGCAGCAGACATCTTGTTTTCAAAACCTGAAGTTTTTCTCAAGACCAAAATCAACATTGTAACTGCCACAGACAGGAAAAAGGGAAGCTTTGCTCACTTTAATTGTTCATCTGCCTCAGAAAGTCCAGTATCCCTGAGACAGGAACCACTGCAATAAGAAGAGAGTGAATAGGTTCTCCCAGAGGAGGATTGTTGCTTAATTATGCCTCCTGCCCTGGAACCAGGAGCAAACTTTGGGTTTCCCAACCTAATGCTTGGCAGCACCGAGACATTTCAGTAATAGTTCATCAAAAACCCAGAATTCTCCATCTTCATGAAACAACCTTGTCTCCCAGTGAATTTTCTTTTCCTTCCTTTCTCAGGCTTCTGCTCTTTGTCTTTCTTCAAGTCTATGCTTGGCTTCAGATGCTGCATCAATGTCTCTGATTTTTAAGTTGAGAGTGACATCCTTCCAAAGGCAGTGGGATTCATACTCTTTCTGATCTTCCAGCTTCCTCACTTTCCTCTTGATTATACGCAACTTCTTGGTATCTATAAAAACTGCATTTTCCCCTGTTGAGTATTTTGCATACATTACACCATTCCGTTCCCCTTCAATTGAACAGGAAGACTTCTTGTCATTTGGGAAAAAAATCTCAGTGGTAATTTTGTGCTTCTTGCCCCCATAGAAAGGTTTAGTGTGGAAGATGATGTTTGCACTATAGGCAGATTTGGAACAACTAATATTGCATTCTCCATCTAGTTCCACCCAGGGCACTGTAAACATTGGGGAATGTGAGAATGTAACATTCATCATGCTCTAGACATGAGACACAGCCCTGCCCTATGTTGTGCACCCCAATTGACATCCTGAGGAATTTTGATTTGGTCCAGATATGAGCATTGGATTGTATCTTTTTATTAAAACACTCAGCATAAAAGGCTGAAATGAGTGGATAATGAGAAATCTGCTCAGCCACGAACGTTACACTATTCTTGGAAACCCAGGGAAGTGGTCCTTCTGAAACTAGCCCAACACTCTCTTCAGTATCATTTGATAATGTCCAGTGACACTGAAAGATTTCACCCAAAACGGGGTTGTATGGCTTTTTGGCAACTGATCCTTTCCTTCCTGCGTGAAAGGCTGAGAAATACCATTTCACAACCTGAACCATTCAGTCTCCGCCATCCTTCTGGTCACGAATACTCACAAGTAGATCCGGATGTGCAAAAGTCTGTGTACATTTCTAAAAGAGATCTTCTTTCAAGAATAAATGTTGAAAGAACTACCTTCATAAGATCCATTCCAAGTCTAACTTGTGACAACAGATGCATGATAACACTCTTGTGCTTTTCCATCGACCCTGCCTCCCCTTGGTCATTTCTATAATCATGTGTGAATCAAAAAGGTCAGGATCACTTGTTCCATTGGACATGGAAGAATTAAGTGATTTGTGGTATCTAGGAACTTTAGACTATTTCCTGAGCCACCGTGTGTCAAGACTGAGGCAGATGCAGGCAGATCTATTAAGCGCTTTGGGGATGAGCCACTCTGAAGGAATTCATCTGCATCATAGAATTCATCTTCACTGCTAGAGTAAGAGAACTCTGGGACTGTGTTTGGAGACAAGTTGACATGGCTTGGAGACATCACACTGCTACTAGGTGGTGAGTGGCCACTGCCTGTACTATTTGGTGTTGGAGTCTGATGATGTCCCAAGGTTGCTAATACAGGTCCAACTGGTACAGAAGATGGATGCTGCTCTGAATCACACAACTCAGAGTAGGTTCTGGAGGTAATACAGTCTGGGAAGGCACTGTGTTGACCGCAGTTTCCAAGGGACCAGGTTGATATATTGCATCCACAGGATTAATAGTGCTTTTAGCGATCTTCAGCAATACAATGCAGTGTTTAATTGATTCTACCAAGCTATTTGTTGTCTCTTTGAGGGTTTCAATTTTCTTTCTCTGCTCATCATCTCTGCAGTTTTGAAGTTTGTCATCAAAAAGCTTCAACTAACAAGATTTGTAGATAAGCATCAGCTTCTGTAAGTTTGTTATCAAAGTCTTGGAGACTAGGAACAAATCCTGAATCCAAACTCCCAGGTGGTGGCGGGATGGAGGCAGGGAGAGAATCTCACACTCGCGCCCACAGCCTAGGCAAGCAGCAGGGTCCCTGGGAACCCAGGGATGGGAGCCGGCCCCTCTCCCAGATCCTCTGGGTCTACTCACTTCACAAGTGACCAGCAAGAAAGCCATTCGCCAAGACCCCTGCTCTCTGTACCTCCAGGGGAGGAAGCCGAGGACCACTTCCGAGCACCCCTCTTTGCCGCCCTCAGCCGAATCGCCACTGCGGTGCAGTTGGTCTCATCAAGTCTCCTTCATCCTCTCTTGATTGCACTTTAATTAGCCTTTAGTTTTCATCACTCCGGCAAAATTAATTTTGTACAGGTTACCAATAGTTCCATATTGCTGAAGACAATAATTAACTCTCACTACTGATATTACTCATTTTAATTATTATGCACACTATGAAAAAGCCTCAAAAAAAAAAAAAAGAAAAAGCCTCACCATATGTTAAAATTTACAAATCTGCAAATATATAAAATTTGACAGAACTAAAAGGAGCAATAGACCAATTTGTGTTATACTGGGAGATTTTACCATACCTCTCTCTGTAACTGGGAGTTCAAGTAGAAAAAGAAAATCAAGAAATGGTATTTAAAATTTGAACATCTCCATTCATAAATGTAAACCAATTGAAATTGTATAGTGTGAAATACAGATTATTTTCAAAGTGTACAAGTGATATTTACCAACATCATACAATAATGCTTGATAAAATAAATCTCAATAGAATGTTATAGTAATTCCAAATTTTGGGCTTCCCAGGTGGAGCTAGTGGTAAATAACACGCTTGCCATTGCAGGAGACGTAAGAGATCTTAGCGTTGGGAAGATCCCCTGGAGAAGGAAATGACAACCCTCTCCAGTATTCATGCCTGGTTAATCCCATGGACAAAGGAACCTGGCAGGCTACAGTACATGGGGTCGCAAAGAGTTGAACATGACTGAAATGATTTAACATGCATGCACATTTTCATGCCACAGAAAAATTAAGAAATCAATTTTAAAAAGATATCTTAAAACATCAAAATTTGAACCCTAAGAAATACACATCTAGACATCTTTGGATTGGAAGAAGCAATTAAATGCGAGGCTTCCCTGGTGGCTCAGACAGTAAAGAATCTGCCTGAAATGCAGAAGACCAAGTTTCGATTCCTGGGTCAGGAAGATCTGCTGGAGAAGGAAATGACAACCCACTCCAGTATTCTTGCCTGGAGAATCCCATGGACAGAGGAACCTGGTGGGCTTCAGTGCATGGGCTAAAAAAGAGTCAGACACAACTGAGTGATTAACTAAATGGAATTTAGAAAATGTTTAGCATAAATAATTATGAGAAAGATGTAGGATGCAACTAAACAATGCTGAGGAAGGTGCCTCAGGTATAAAATAAGAGAGAAGAAGGCTAAAAAAAAAAAAAAACAATAATGATCTAAGTAGACATCTCAAGAACTTATGAGGAAAAAAAAAAAAAGAGCAAATTAACCCAAAGGATGTAAACAGTAGGAAAAAAATCAAGATAAGAGCAGAAACTGGTAAAGAAAACAAATGCACAATGAATAAAATTAACAAATCCATAATATTAAATTTTAAAAATACTAATAAATTTCATAAGTCTCTGGAAAGGCTAATCTAAAAAGAAGTAGAGAGAAGAAAGGAGATAGAAAAAAAGGGAGAGGAGAGAGTGCTTGGATGGAGAGAAAGTGATAGCTTAATTATTAGTGTTGGAAATATAAAAGAAGATATATTAACCTACATACGTACATATGTGATTTAAAACAGTTGAGCATAATATTGACAACTATATGTCAATATGTTAAAAAACTTTGATAAAATGCTTAAATTCCCAGAGAAACATAACAGAAGTAGAGTCCTAAAATAAATAAACATAGGAATAAAACTTTATATATAAAAAAAATTTGATTCTTAAATTAAAAATCATGCCATAAGATCTGAGTAAATTGCATCTAGCAATGCATAAAAAGAATATCAATACATCATGACAAAGTGATTATTCACAAAGTGCAAAGCCATCTTAACACCTTAAAATCTAGTGTTATTTTTCACATTAACTCAATAAAAAGAAAAGCCTTGCAATCATCTGAAAAGGTATAGAAATTCATTTATATTTCCCAGAAAAGCTCTTAACACACTAGGAATAAAAGATTGCTTTCTAATCTAATGAAGAATATCTAGGAAATTCTATAGAAAATATCATACTTAATGATGAAGTATTTAAAGATTTCCTATGAGACTGAAAATGTTACCTTATCACCACTTGTATTTAACATCATTTTAAACGTCCTTGCTGTAGCACGTATGTGCATGCTAAGTTGCTTCAGTCATGTCCAATTCTTTGTGACCCTATGGACTGTAGTCCACCAGGCTCCTCTGTCCTTGGGATTCTCCAGGTAAGAATACTGGACTGGGTTGCCATTTCCTTCTCTAGAAGATCTTCCTAACTCAGGGATCAAACCTGTGTCTCTTATCTCTCCTGTGTTGGCAGGTGGGTTCTTTACCGCTAGGGCCACCTGGGATGCCCCCCTTGTGGTAGTATAATGTTATAAAATGAAATAAGATTTATGGTTATTGGAAGTTCAGTTCAGTTCAGTCACTCAATTGTGTCCAACTCTTTGTGATTCCATGGACTGGAACGTGCCAGACTTCCCTATCCATCACCAACTCCCAGAGATTGCTCAAACTCATGTCCATTGAGTCAGTGATGCCATCCAACCATTTCGTCCTCTGTCTTCCCCTTCTCCTCCTGCCTTCAATCTTTCCCAGCATCAGGGTCTTTTCAAATGAGTTAGTTCTTTGCATCAGGTGGCCAAGGTATTGGAGTTTCAGCTTCAACATCAGTCCTTCCAATGAACACTCAGGACTGATCTCCTTTAGGATGGACTGGTTGAATCTCTTTGCAGTCCAGGGGAATCTCAAGAGTCTTCTTCAACACCACAGTTCAAAAGCATCAATTCTTTGACACTCAGCTTTCTTTATAGTTCAACTCTCACATCCATACATAACTACTAGAGAAACCATAGCTTTGACTAGATGGACCTTTGTTGGCAAACCTTGTGTGCCCTAGGAACCAGGAGAAAGGAGCAGTGATCCCACAAGAGACTGAGCCAGACTTGCCTGAGTGTCCAGGAGACTCTGGCAGAGGTGTGGGTTGGTGGTGGCCTGCTGCAGGGTTGGGGCACTGAGTGCAGCAGTGCCTGCATGGGGCCTTTTGAAGGAGGTCCCCATTATCTTCATTGCCTCCACCATAGTTTGGCCTCAGGTCAAACAACAGGAGGGAACACAGCCCGTCTCATCACAAAAAAATTGGATTAAAGATTTACCGCCCATCAGAACAAAACCTAGTTTCCCCCTCAGTCAGTCTTTCCCATCAGGAAGCTTCCATAAGCTTCTTATCCTTCTCCATCAGAGGGCAGACAGAATGAAAACCACAATCACAGAAAACTAAGCAATCTGACCACTTGGACCACAACCTTGTCTAACTCAATGAAACAATGAGCCATGCCCTGTTGGGCCACCCAAGAAGGTCGGGTCATGGTGGAGAGTTCTGACAAAACATGGTCCACTGGAGAATGAAGTGGTAAAACACTCCAATGTTCTTGCCTTGATAATCCCATGAACAGTATGGTTATTAGAAAGGAAGCAATAATTGGAAGACTAGTAATTGAGTAGTTAGAAAATCAAAAGAATAATCTATTAAAATTAAAACATGAATTTAGCAATATATCTAATATCAACTAGAGTCTGCCTGCAATGCTGTGGAGCAGCAGGAGACTCAGGTTTGATCCTGGGGTCCAGAAGATCATGTGGAGTAGAAGATGGCAACCCACTCCAGGATTCTTACCTGGGAAATCCCATGGACAGAGGAGCCTGGCGGGCTACAGTCCACCGGGTCACAAAGTCGGACATGACTGAGCAACTGAGCCAACAACAGCAGCTAATATCAATACACAAAAATCACTTGCATTCCTGCACATCAGCAAAAATACCAAATAAAATATTCAAATAATACCCTTTAAGCAGCATCAAAAAATAATCACGTATCTAGGAATACATCTAATGAAAGAATTCTACTTTGTCCAACATATAAAAGCTAGAAAGGCTGTCTGTCCCCAACTAACAATTAAAAAAAATCAGATAAATGATAGTTACAACTTTCTGGAAGCCTGCAGAAAGCTGAGGTCACAGAGTAGCAAGGCAGCATGGATTTCAGTGAGGCACAAGCTTCCCCTAGAGGAAGGAGAGGTAGGGCTGGCTCCCCTATGGCTGGGCTGGGAGTACAGCCATCGTGCAAGAAGCAGGTTAGAAGAAATCTGCTAACTCATTGCTACCAAGGCAATGTTAGAAGAAAGAAAAGACAAAAAATCCCCATACCTCTCATTGGTGATCTCTTGCAGCTGAAAAAGAGGCAGGGGCATCTCTCTTGAACAAGAAATTCCACAGATACAATTAGGAGCACGACTGACATGAAGAGGGAAAGTTAAAACACACACATTCCCACTTAGACACAGGCAAGGCCATGAACAAAGAAGAAAAGGACATCTAGAAGCTGTAGAACAATGAGAAATGATGTATCACACATGTAATTGGTGTCCTAGAAGCAGGAAATAGACAAAATAAGGCCCTGGAAATTAAATAGCTAGCAGTGAAGATCCATGATTGCTGAGAGAAGGGAAACAAATGGGATGAGCCCTCCTGTTGGCACAGTTTCTGTCTGCTAGAGTTTCAAGATCACAGGATGGATCTGGACTGCTGGAGACAGAGGTGACTACACTTCATAGGGCAAAACCCTGGAGAGGAGAAAACTGCATAGACAGGAAGCTTAAGAATCTGAGGCAGGTTCTGGGGGGGTCTCAGAACAGATCAGCCCATGTGAGGAAGCTAATCAAATCTGGA
Organism: Bison bison bison; assembly: GCF_000754665.1. Lineage (NCBI taxonomy): Eukaryota > Metazoa > Chordata > Mammalia > Artiodactyla > Bovidae > Bison > Bison bison. The sequence continues at coordinate 7,042,955 of NW_011494640.1, forward strand.
AAAAGAAACAGCAGACATTCCTGGGGTTTCTCCCAGTACTTTCTTACTATACTATGCTATCTTGACAGCCCATGGAGATGGCTGCTTTGTGTCTGAGTTCTATTCCACTTACTAGGGAGTGAGCTAGGAAGAACCCTCAGGTGAGAAAACCATTTAAATGTGAATCTCACCCCCTGGCTTTCCCTTCTTTCTTGATTTGTGACCCTTCTGATCTCTGCTCTCCCTTCATCACTCTCTATACTTTCAAATATTTGCTTTTTACCTTTTGTCTAAAGGATGTTATTTTTGTCAGCACTGGGGTTGATTTGACATGTTACTCTGTCGTTATGGAATCTCTATGTCCCCACAGTTGTAAACGCTCAAAGCACAGATTGAATATGTTTTCTGCCATTAGACTGGTCTTGCCAAGTTATTTATTGTCAAGTGACTTAATCAAGTTGGCACACAGTGGCACATCCATTGTTGTCATTCTTTTGCTTGTTTTTAGGCAGCTGTAAATAAACAACTGGGAATAACTCAAGGACTGTCTCTAATTTAAAAGCCCTTAGCCAACATTAGGACTTCCCCAGTGGCTCAGTTGTAAAGAATCCGCCTGCAACGCAGGGTTCAGTCCCTGGGTCGGGAAGATCCCCTGGAGGAAGAAATGGCAATCCACTCCAGTATTCTTGCCTGGAGAATCCCATAAACAGAGGAACCTGGTGGGCTACAGTCCATGGGCTCGCAAAGACATGATTGAGCACACATTTTCCCAACTGTGTCAATACTGAATGAAAATTTGACTGCATTCATTGTTGGCAAGAGCTGAAGTTTTTATATCTTTGGGAAAACTGTTGGGAGATTTTTCTAACAAGTCAATGCTTCCAGCAAGTATGCTTCATCTGCTCTGGAAAGTTCCTATCTGAAAAATAAAAGACACGTCTATATCCTCACCTTTTCCAGTCACATAAAAATACCCGGTTTAATCCCAAAATTCTTTTGTATGCACAAAAATAACACATAAAGCTAGGTGAGAAATTCATTTACTTACTTTGTATACATTATGTACCAGATCTGCATCAGGAACCACAGTAAAACTTACAATGTATTTATATCTATGTCTTCTTAATTAAGAATATCACTTTAGATATCAAGGATTTCATTATTGTTAACTGATTGTACAGCTATCATAAACTTTTGTATTAAACAACCCTTTTTGTATTAAAAGAACCCTTCCATACATAAGAAAATTCATTGTGAAATCTACAAATACAAAATTTTTTTAAAGTTGTAAGATTTTATATTTTCACTGAGTTAGGAATAAAAATGTAGTAAGATCAGGCTTCCCAGGTGGCTCTAGTGGTAAAGAATCTGCCCGCCAATGCAGGAGACATGGGTTCAATCCCTGGTCCAGGAAGATCCTTGGAGTAGGAAATGGTGACCCACTCCAGTACTCCTGCGTGGAAAAATTCCATGGACAGAGGAGGCTAGCAGGCTACAGTTCATGGAGTCACAAAGAGTCAGACGTGGCTGAGTGGCTGAGCACACACACATTGTTATATTCATCTAGACTTCAAATTCCAATGTAGACAAAATACACTGTAACCTGTAGTTAAAAAACAAAAATTGAAAGACCAAAACCGGAAAGCTGAAGATAGGCACTAGCATTATTACGTATTTTTTAGACATTTTGGGTAGTTTTAAGATAAACTTATTTTGGCCGAGTACGACCCCTCTCAGACTTCTGAGCTCCAGAATATTAAGATAATAATTCTATGTTATTGTAAGCCAGTGAATTTGTGATTACTTTCTTTTACAGGAGCAATGGAAAATTAATGCACTCTACTTCCAGAGTAAGCTGTAGAAAACAAATTCACAATATAAAAAAGGCAGTGAAAAGGACTGATAGGTTTACTTAATCTGATTTTTCAGAAGTATTTAAAGAAGTCAAGTAGTTCAGACTTCAAGCTAGTTTTATTTTTTCCTTGCTGATAAATTTATTTTATTGTTGCATTTTCCTATGATTAAGACATCAGGTGACCTTAATTTCTGGAAGACAAGATTCCTGAAGGAGTCTTGATTTCAATACTAGAAAGGAACAAAATAAGACTTTGATCTTGGTAGTGGTTAATATATTTATTTTTCATTTGGTTATAGCTTGCTTCTCCAAGTACACTGGCACTGTGAAATCACTTAGCAACTTGAAATGAAGTATGAAATAACACAGAGATTGGCCAGCTGCGCTCACTTGGGTAGGAGAGAATAGACTTTGAACTGCTGTTTGCAGTGCTACCAAATGAAAACTTTCACATGAAATGCAGCTGGTCATTCCAGTAGAAATATGGAAACTTTGAGGTAAATACACTTAATATAAAAGATGTGGTTTATAAACTCCACCTATTCTAAGGTGCAACATACAGTCAAATCTTTAGACTAGGTTTTGATTGACCTACAATGGCAGCAGCTGGATTTAAATAAATTCTGCACCTTTCTCATGCAACTGAGAACCATGGGGACAGTTTAGTTTTTAATGGTAGAGACTGCTGATTCCTTTACTTTTTTTTTTTTTTTTTACAGAATCACAATTTTGCTCATATGTTTCAGAGGAACATGGCTCCATCCCAGCCCCAGGGGAAGCCTCTAATTAGTTTAAACCTACCCTCCCATTATTTCTCTGGTAACTATTTTTGGTCCAGGAATAGCCTCCTAACCTAAGTTAGCCATTGTATGCCATTCATCCCTGATTGCCACTGGAGGTTTATTGTGACAGCAAGAGGGACCAGCTCTAGACAAAACTGACTAAAATGATAGCACTGCTGGAAAATGGAAAAATAACCAAGTTGAAAAAAAAAACACCCGATGCCCATTCCACTGAACGGATTGTGTATGAAAATTATATCATCACTTAGGCCATTTTTAGTCTGTTTTTCTTTTACTTACAGGTGCTGTTAGGATGCTAATGAATGCTAAGATATCTACCTATTTTCCACTAACATTGGCTCTCAGTATGTTAGTTTGAGTCCTCTAATAGTTAGGATAGTCTCCCAACTTTTTTATTGGGCAAACCAGTTTCTCAATGCATCTCAAGAATCACTAACATACCTGTAAGCTTCATAAAACCTTCTTGGCTCAGTTGTGACCTGGTTTAGCATACGAAAACCTAGTTGTGAATTCCCGCCTCACTTCTGACTCCCTAAATGTGGTCAACAAAACAATGCCTCCCCAAAGATGTCCATGTCTTGTTCCCTGAAATATGTGCTTGTGTTACTTTACTTGGCGAAAGGGAACTTTCAGCTATAATTAAGTTAAGGGTCTTGAGACAGGAGGGAAGATCCTCTGGAGGAGGGCATGGCAGCCCACTTCAGTATTCTTGTCTGGAGAATCCCATGGACAGAGGAGCCTGGTGGCCTCAGTCCATGGGGTCAGAAAGAGTCAGACACAACTGAAGTAACTTAGCATACACACGCACTTGTGATGGGAAGATCATTCTGGATTATCCTGGCAAACCTGATGTAATTACAAGGATCCTCATAAGTGAAAGGAAGAGGAAGAAGAATCAGGGTCAGAGAAGATGTAATGATGGAAGTAGAAGTTTAAGTGATAAGAGAAAGGGGCCATGGACCAAGGATGCAAGTGGCCTTCAAAGGATGGGAAAGGCAAAGAAATAGATTCCATTCTACAGCCTCCAGAAGCAACTCAGCTCTTTTTACCTTGATTTTAGTCTGGAAATACCTATTTACTCTGACCTCCAGAGTAACGAGATAATAAGTTCATATCAAGTCACTAAATATGTAATAATTAGGAAACAAATACACCAAGTTTCACTGCTATTTCAGGTCCACAAAGCATGGCTCTGTTTGGTCTTCTGGAGTGAGTGCACTAGAGCACAGCTGTGCTGTGTTCTTTTTTCCTGAAAAGCTTCATGAAGACCAGAAATTCAGAGGATCCTTCAGAATTTTCCTCCTACAGATTCTGTCCCAGGAGTACAGAGTACGCTGAGCTGCTCTCCATCACCTGCTGGTGGAGGCTGACTCAGTGACTTCTCTATTCCTCTGTGTTCAGCAGTTAAGTCAAGTCTGACTCTTCGTAACTCCATGGACTGCAGCCTGCCAGGCTCCTCTGTCCTTCACTATCTTCCGGAGTTTGCTCAGACTCATGTCCGTTGAGTCAATGATGCCATCCAACCATCTCATCCACTGTCACCCCCTTCTCCTCCTGACTTCAATCTTTCCCAGCATCAGGGTCTTTACCAATGAGTCTGCTCTTTGCATCAGGTGAGGTGATATCAAAATAGCACAATTTAGCTTTCAGTTTAAAAATAGGGTGATATTATCCACAAACCCTTCTGGGTGAAGTACATATGCCACAGAGAACTGTTTCTCTTGCATCTCAGAACTAAATTATTCCTTAAAAATAGTTTGTCTAAAGTTTGCTGTGATAGAAATGCCATTTTTATGATTGTTATAAAAAAATTACCGTTGAAAAATAGGTCACTATCTTTGGCTGCTGCAAGTTACTGTTTGCTTCTTTGGACTTCAAAGCTTCACAGTATGATTTTTCTGTTATTTTTTTTTTCTATCTGATGGGAGTCAGAAATTAGTAATTTGTAAGTGATATATATTTTTAAATTGAAAATTTAAACATATGCTACAATTTGACTTTATTTTTCCCTGATATTTTTCTATTAGGTTATAGATAACTGAACTCTTCTCTGTTACATTTTTTAAAAGCTTTATTTCTATTCATGACAATAAACAAGATTTTTCCATTTCATTTGAAATGCGTACAAAGATTAGGAAAACCTAAATATAAAATTATCTCCCTAAACAATCTTCACTGTACCCACCAGATTACATCTTTTCATATTCTGGAACATTATGTCTAGGCATACGAGTATTCTGTATCATTATTCCAAAAATTATTTCTCAGAACTTTGTTAAAATGTATCCAAATGTAAAGTTATATTTCTTACCAGGAACCACACCTACATTCTTTTCCTTTTATTTTTTAAACAAAATGATGTCCAACCTAAATTGTAAGATATTTAAATTTACTGGGATAAATGATCCATCTCCTTTCTCAACTTTGACCTTGATCATCAATATTTCTGTTTATTCATATCAAGTATATCCATGTGAAATTATTATGGACTCTTAGTTCTAGCTTCCTATTTCCATATGAATCACCTAGCAGCTCTCTCCCCAGCAGACTAATCTGGGCAACCAAATTTAAAGATGAAATGATAGAATGATGATAAAATAGATGAACAATGTTTAAACAATAACTATAATAACAAAATTCCCTGAGATCTATAAAAATTTATAGTTATCCCAGTCTTTTCCATCCACACTTCATTAGATACTCATAATAACCCTATAAAACAAACAATTGGTCATTACTGTTTCATTTAACACATGGAGACACAGGCTCAGAATGGGTAATGGCTTGTGCCTGAGGTCATAATATTAGCAAAAGATAGAGCCAGGAACAGTGCTCATTAATTTTTGAACACCAACCCACATTCTTTCTGGTATTTTCAGGGGGAAATAATTCTCAGGCTATAAAGAAAAGCATAGAAATAATTCAAGGCTATGGAGAAACCCAGCTACAATCCATCTGAGTAAAAAACATGATGAAAAAAAATGTCTTGTTATGCAACCCTTAAAAAAATGAAGTTGGGATATTTTGAGTAAAGCCTCAGGGTTAACCCTAAGTCTAAGAAAACCACACTTTAAGTAGCAGCAGGCACTGAGAACAATGGCCAGAGCCACCAACACAAAGATGCACTTCACAGGGGCTCAGTATGGGACCTCTGTTCTCAACACTGGCTCCTCCAAATCCCCCCATCCAAAATGACTCTTGCTTTTCTCAGAATCCCCCAACACACAGCATTCCTCTCAGGGCAGGCATTCACTCCACCTCACTGACTTGTCACTGGCCTCACCTCTGAATTGTGTGTTGAACTTTTGAAACTATATATAAGCCTGGTATCCACAGTATATCACCTAAACCAGTTTTCCTGATTCCTGTTCCGAGAGGCAAACTCTCCACTCCTTTACAAGCCTTATCTGTTCTTTACCTGCAGATTACCAGATAACCTGCTACTATTGTATCTGTGGGCTTCCCTGGTGGCTCAGATGGTAAAGAATCCACCCACAATGCAGGAGACCTGGGTTTGATCCCCGGGTTGGGAAGATTCCCTGGAGGAGCTTTTGGCAACCCACTCCAGTTCTCCTGCCTAGAGAGTCCCCATGGACAGAGCACAACAGTGCTGTTTCCCTGTGGCCCTGTGGTAAAGAATCCTCCTGCAATGTGGGAGACATGGATTCAATCCCTGGATCAGGAATATCCCCTGGAGAAGGAAATGGAAACACCCTCCAGTATTTTTTTCCTGGAAAAATCCCATGAACAGAGGAGCCTTGTGGGTTACAGTCCATGGGCTGGAAAAGAGTCAGACAGGAGTGAGCATGCACACACACACATGCACTGTATCTGTTGAGTTTAGGATTGAGCCATATCCATTGGTTTGTGTATACTATTATCCTCTTGAATCACCTCTATATTCCCCTCTTATCTTCAGTTATAATAATGCACATTATTTCAGTGAGTAAATCAATATTCAGTGTTTGATTTATTATACCATGTAGACATTAGCTATGGTTTTTCCAGCAGTCATGTATGGATGTGAGAGTTGGACTATAAAGAAAGCTGAACGCTGAAGAATTGGTGCTTTTGAACTGTGGTGTTGGAGAAGACTCTTGAGAGTCCCTTGGACTGCAAGAAGATCCAACCATCCTAGAGGAAATCAGTCCTGAATATTCATTGGAAAGACTTTCATGCTGAAGCTGAAACTCCAATACTTTGGCAACCTGATGTGAAGAACTGACTCATTTGAAAAGACCATGATGCTGGGAAAGATTTAAGGCAGGAGGAGAAGGGGACAACAGATGATGAGATGGTTGGATGGCATCACCAACTCGATAGACATGAGCTTGAGTAAGCTCCAAGAGTTGGTGATGGACAGGGAAGCCTGGCGTGCCACAGTGCATGGTGTCACAAAGAGTCAGACGTGACTGAGTGACTGAACTGAACTGAGACATTATTATGTGGTATAATAATACAGCCTCCCAGGTGGCTCCATGTTAAAGAACCCACCAGCTAATGCAGGAGATGCAGGTTCAATCCTTGGTGGGGAAAACCCCTTGGAGTATGAAATGACAATCCACTCCAGTATACTTGTCTGGGAAATCTCATGAACAGAAGAGCCTGTCAGCCCATAGGGTCACAAAAGAATCAGATACAATTTAGCGACTAAGCAACAACAGACATTAAAAGATAAGCTGTGCTGCTGTATGCTAAGTCATTTCAGTCGTGTCCGACTCTTTGAGACCCCCATGGACTGTAGTCCTCCTGGCTTCTCTTCCCAGGGAGATTCTCCAGGCAAGAATACAGGACTGGGTTGTCATGCCCTCCTTCAGGGGATCCTCCCAAAAAACAAGCTACTAATTCTAAATTAATGTGCATTTTTAGATTGCTTTTTGATGTTAACAGTTGTCTTTTTTGGTTATTTAGCTTTATATATGCATATATATTTTATACACACACATATATATATGTTTCTTTTACTTCATATTTGTATGTGTGAATAGGTATATGCATATATTAACTCTTAATTCAGTTACAAATATAACAGCTCAAGTCAAGTCTTATAACCAAACACATCAGGTTAGCTATGTATTCATTCCCGTTTTGGAGACAACTCTCCTGGGCCCTGTGGTCCTTCTGCTTCATGACAGTCTGTTTGTTCTCACACCTGCCACACATGTGCATGTACACGTGATCCTGTCTGTGTTACCTTTCTGTCTTTCTCTGTCTTGATTGATACTACACTTTCAGTGAACATTCTTCCTATGGCTTTTGAGAAGGGCCATTACCTCTGAATATTTTTTAGTCTACTTTCATATTTGATAGATCCTGTTTACACTCAGATGGGAATTCTCTGGTGACTCAGATGCTAAAAAGAAAAATCCACCTTCAGTGCAGGAAACCTGGGTTTGATCCCTGGGTTGGGAAGATTCCCTGGAGGAGGAAATGGCAACCCATTCCAATATTCTTGCCTGGGGAATTCCATGGACAGAGGAGCCTGGCAGGCTACAGTCCATGGGGTCACAAAGAGTTGGACACGACTGAGCTAAGCAGTACATCAAGGCTGTATATTGTCACCCTGCTTATTTAACTTATATGCAGAGTACATCATGAGAAATGCTGGACTGGAAGAAACACAAGCTGGAATCAAGATTGCCGGGAGAAATATCAATAACCTCAGATATGCAAAGGACACCACCCTTATGGCAGAAACTGAAGAAGAACAAAAGAGCCTCTTGATGAAAGTGAAAGAGGAGAGTGAAAAAGCTGGCTTAAAGCTCAACATTCAGAAAACGAAGATCATGGCATCCGGTCTCATCACTTCATGGGAAATAGATGGGGAAACAGTGTCAGACTTTATTTTTTTGGGCTCCAAAATCACTGCAGATGGTGATTGCAGCCATGAAATTAAAAGATGCTTTCTCCTTGGAAGGAAAGTTATGACCAACCTAGATAGCATATTCAAAAGCAGAGACATTACTTTGCCAACAAAGGTCCATCTAGTCAAGGCTATGGT
>NW_011494640.1:7051692-7054782 GCF_000754665.1 Bison bison bison
ACATTAGCTATGGTTTTTCCAGCAGTCATGTATGGATGTGAGAGTTGGACTATAAAGAAAGCTGAACGCTGAAGAATTGATGCTTTTGAACTGTGGTGTAGGAGAAGATTCTTGAGAGTCCCTTGGACTGCAAGGAGATCCGACCAATCCATTCTAAAGGAGATCAGTCCTGGGTGTTCTTTGGAAGGACTGATGCTAAAGCTGAAACTCCAATACTTTGGCCACCTCATGTCAAGAGTTGACTCATTGGACAAGACTCTGATGCTGGGAGGGATTGGGGGAAGGGGATGACAGAGGATGAGATGGCTGGATGGTATCACCAACTCAATGGACATGAGTTTGAGTGAACTCTGGGTGTTGGTGATGGACAGGTAGCTCTGGCATTCATGGGGTCACAAAGAGTCAGACACGACTGAGCAACTGAACTGAACTGAGCCACTGAACTGAACTGAGCCACTAACACTTAGATTGGGATATAAGTCTAAGTTAGAAATAATTTCTTCTATTTTGAAAGCATTGCTTCTTCATCATTTGTTAACCTGCTGCTATTTAGAAGTCTGATGTCATCAGATGCCCAATCTTATGAAAGTTACCAATACTTTCTCTGAAATTTGAAACTTTTTGTATCAGATGTCATTGGTTATTCTACTGAGAAGTCACTAGAAAACGAATCTTTTGAGATGCTTAGATAGAGCCACTAATGTTCAGATCCCTCCACATCTCTCCTCTAAATTCAAATTTCATTAAGTGAGGTCTGGGCACCATTTTTTAAAAGTTCCCAGACAAATTCCATGGTGCAGCCAAAGTTAAGAAGCACTGCTCTAGATCAATGTTTTTCAAACTTAAATGTGCATATAAATTGTAAGGATCTTATTACAATGCCGGTTTTGACTCAGAACATCAGAGAAAGAACTAAGAATTCACATTTCTATCAGGTGGTATCCCCGCTGATGATGGAGGCATATTGACTCTGAACGCACTGATTGAAGAGTTTATTCTGTGAGAGTATGTTAGGAAAGAAGTAACCTGAACTGCAGACTATATGGATCAGTATCTGTTTCTCATTCTGATCTCTCGGTGACTTTCAGTTCAGTTCAGTCACTCAGTCCTATCTGACTCTTTGCGACCCCATGGACTGCAGCACGTCAGACTCCCTGTCCATCAAGAACTCCCAGAGTTCACTCAAACTCATTCCCATTGAGTCAGTGATGCCATCCAACCATCTCATCCTCTGTCGTCCCCTTTTCCTCCCGCCTTCAATCTTTCCCAGCATCAGAGTCTTTTCCAATGGGTCAACTTTTCGCATGAGATGGCCAAAGTATTCAGCTTCAACATCAGTCCTTCCAATGAACATTCAGGACTGATCTCCTCTAGGATGGACTGGTCAGATCTCCTTGCAGTCCAAGGGAGTCTCAAGAGTCTTCTCCAACACCGCAGTTCAAAAGCATCAATTCTTCGGTACTCAGCTTTCTTTATAGCCCAACTCTTACATCCATACATGACTACTGGTAAAACCATAGCTTTGACCAGACAGACCTTTGTTGTCAAACTAATGTCTCTTCTTTTTAATATGCTGTCTACATTGGTCATAACTTTCCTTCCAAGGAGTAAGCGTCTTTTAATTTCATGGCTTCAGTCACCATCTGCAGTGATTTTGGAGCCCCAAGAAATAAAGTCTGACACTGTTTCCACTGTTTCTCCATCTATTTGCCATGAAGTGATGGGACCAGATGCCATGATCTTAGTTTTCTGAATGTTGAGCTTTAAGCCAACATTTTCACTCTCCTCTTTCACTGTCATCAAGAGGCTTTTTAGTTCCTCTTCACTTTCTGCCATAAGGGTGGTTTCATCTGCATATCTGAGGTTATTGATATTTCTCCTGGCAATCTTGATTTCAGCTTGTGCTTCCTCTAGCCCAGCATTTCTCGTGATGTACTCTGCATATAAGTTAAATAAGCACAGTGACAATATATAGCCTTAATGCACTTCTTTTCCTATTTGGAACCAGTCTGTTGTTCCATATCCAGTTCTAACTGACCTGCATACAGATTGCTGTTGCTTCCTGACCTGCATACAGATTTCCCAGGAGGCAGGTCAGATGGTCTGGTACTCCCACTCTTTAAGAATTTTCCACAGTTTATTGTGATCCACACAGTCAAAGGCTTTGCCATAGTCAATAAAGCAGAAATAGATGTTTTTCTGGAACTCTCTTGCTTTTTTGATGATCTAGTGGATGTTGCCAATTTGATCTCTGGTTCTTCTGCCTTTTCTAAAACCAGCTTGAACATCTGGTAGTTCACAGTTCACATATTGTTGAAGCCTGCCTTGGAGAATTTTGAGCATACTTTGCTAGCATGTGAGATGAGTGCAATTGTGTGGTAGTTTGAGCATTCTTTGGCATTGCCTTTCTTTGGGATTGGAATGAAAACCGACCTTTTCCAGTCCCATGGCCACTGCTGAGTTTTCAAAATTTACTGGCATACTGAATGCAGCACTTTCACAGCATCATCTTGTAGGATTTGAAATTGCTCAAATGGAATTCCATCACCTCCATTAGCTTTGCTTGTGGTGATGCTTCCCAAGACCCACTTGACTTCACATTCCAGGGTGTCTGGTTCTAGGTGAGTGATCACACCTCTGTGATTATCTGCATCGTGAAGCTCTTTTTTGTACAGTTCTTCTAGTATTCTTGCCACCTTTTCTTAATATCTTCTGCTTCTGTTAGGTCCATACCATTCTGTCCTTTTTGAGCCCATCTTTGCATGAAATGTTCCCTTGGTATTTCTTATTTTCTTGAAGAGATCTCTAGTCTTTCCCATTCTATTGTTTTCCTCTATTTATTTGCACTGATCACTGAGGAAGGCTTTCTTATCTCTTCTTGCTATTCTTTGGAACTCTGCATTCAGATGTTTATATCTTTCCTTTTCTCCTTTGCTTTCTGCTTCTCTTCTTTTCACAGCTATTTGTAAGGCCTCCTAGGACAGTCATTTTGCTTTTTTGCACTTCTTTTTCTTGGGGATGGCCTTGCTCCCTGTCTCCTATACAATGTAATGAACCTCTGTCCATAGTTCATCAGGCACTCTATCTATC
>NW_011494640.1:7054882-7068350 GCF_000754665.1 Bison bison bison
TTCTTTGGAACTCTGCATTCAGATGTTTATATCTTTCCTTTTCTCCTTTGCTTTCTGCTTCTCTTCTTTTCACAGCTATTTGTAAGGCCTCCTAAGACAGTCATTTTGCTTTTTTGCACTTCTTTTTCTTGGGGATGGCCTTGCTCCCTGTCTCCTATACAATGTAATGAACCTCTGTCCATAGTTCATCAGGCACTCTATCTATCAGATCTAGTCCCTTAAATCTATTTCTCACTTCCACTGTACAATTGTTAGCAATTTGCTTTAGGTCATACTTGAATGGTCTAGTGGTTTTCCCTACTTTCTTCAATTTAAGTCTGAATTTGTCCATAAGGAGTTCATGATCTGAGCTACAGTCAGCTCCTGGTCTTGTTTTTGCTGACTGTATGGAGCTTGTCCACCTTTGGCTGCAAAGAATATAATCAATCTGATTCAGGCCCTGCAGCCACAAGTGTTTTTTTTTTTTTTTTTGCTTTGGAGAACCTTTTGAAAATGGTTTGCTGAATCTGATTCTTTTTTCTCGGGGGTAGAACTTGTATTTCAGACCATACTTTAAGAGGACAGGACAGGAGGAGAAAAGTGATGGGGGAGAAGTTTCCTCTCATCCGGCAGAGTTCGCCCTCATTGTGCTGTTGGCCACTGTGAGACCACTGCTCTGGACTAAGAGCTTTAACTTTGAGGGTGCTCATGGGGATTTTGTTTTGAGGTTTTGGGTTGTTGGTGGCTGGTTTTTTTTTTTTTTTTAATTTTGATGTGTGTGCATGTGAGTGTATCGTGCTTAGGTTGCACATTTAACCTTCACCTTCCAAGAGATGGCCGCCCTCTTGGACGGCCACTCAGTGGACCATTAGACTCAGAAAGAAGACCCTGCTGGTGGCTGTGCCTCCTGGGTCCTCTCACTCATGTTTTGACTGTGTGCTCCCTTCTGCTGGTGCTCTTGACAGCTGCCTGGTCATCATCTGCCTGTGGAAGTTGGAAACAGGTATTGTAGACCCAACACACATTCCAAATTTATAACGAGTAATAATTGGAAAAAATAAAGGTTCTTGTACCCAAAGTGACTCTCTTGGGAAAAACAGCTTTTTTTTTTTTTTTCAGAGTGAGACTGAATAGGAGGAAAGGATTCAGAAATATGACATAGAATTTTGAAGGAAGAGAATTTTCTCTCCTGTATATGTTAAGAGGATATTTGACAGTTTCAATGCCTGCTAATCAAATGTTTACTCAGCTAACCATGTGTCCGGGTTGCTGGCAGAGTTTCTTTCAGATCTGAGTGGTGCCTGCTGAATTTAGAGAAGTTCAGACAGTAGCTCTGTGGACTTTTGTTTTTGTTTTTTGCCACAACCAATAAGACGATTGACAGAATGTGGTCCACTGGAGAAGGGAATAGCAAACCATTTCAGTATTCTTGCCTTGAGAACCCCATGAACAGTATGAAAAGGGAAAACGATAGGACACTGAAAGATGAACTCCCCAGGTCAGTAGGTGCCCAACATGCTACTGGAGATCAGTGGAGAAATAACTCCAGAAAGAATGAAGAGACGGAGCCAAAGCAAAAACAACACCTAGTTATGGATGTGACTGGTGATAGAAGCAAGGTCCGATGCTGTAAAGAGCAACATTGCATAAGAACCTGGAATGTTAGGTCCATGAATCGAGGCAAATTGGAAGTGATCAAACAGGAGATGTCAAGAGTGAACATCGACATTTTAGGAATCAGCAAACTAAAATGGACTGGAATGGGTGAATTTAATTCAGATGACCATTGTATCTACTACTGTGGGTAAGAATCCCCTAGAAGAAATGGAATAGACATCATAGTCAACAAGAGAGTCTGAAATGCAGTACTTGGATGCGATCTCAAAAACGACAGGATTATCTCTGTTCATTTCCAAGGCAAACCATTCAATATCACAATAATTCAAGTCTATGCCCTGACCAATAATGCTGAAGAAGCTGAAGTTGAATGGTTCTATGAAGACCTACAGGATTTTTTAGAACTAACACCCCAAAAAGATGTGCTTTTCATTATAGGGGGCTGGAATGCAAAAGTAGGAAGTCAAGAAATACCTGGTAAATTTGGCCTTGGAGTACAGAATGAAGCAGGGCAAAGGCTAATAAGAGAACACACTGGTCATAGCAAACACCCTCTTCCAACAACACAAGAGAAGACTCTACACATGGTGACTTTAATGCATATTAATGTTTGAGAAATGTTGTTCTAAATCAACTACTTTAGAAATAAAGAAGAAAGGATTAAGTGGATTGACTGCTAACATAGTAATCAGATCAGATCAGAACCCATGAATCGCAACACGCCAGGCCTCCCTGTCCATCACCAACACCCGGAGTTCACTGAGACTCACATCCATCAAGTCAGCAATGCCATCCAGCCATCTCATCCTCTGTCGTCCCCTTCTCCTCCTGCCCCCAATCCCTCCTAGCATCAGAGTCTTTTCCAATGAGTCAACTCTTCGCATGAGGTGGCCAAAGTACTGGAATTTCAGCTTTAACATCATTCCTTCCAAAGAAATCCCAGGGATGATCTCTTTCAGAATGGACTGGTTGGATCTCCTTGCAGGCCAAGGGACTCTCAAGAGTCTTCTCCAACACCACAGTTCAAAAGCATCAATTTTTCGGCACTCAGCCTTCTTCACAGTCCAACTCTCTAACATAGTAATACAGTTTAATTAAGCCATAGAATTTAAACCTCGTTTAGACTTAAAAAATCTAATAGTTGGGGAAGCTGTACATGTGTGCAGGCTGGGGTATAACGGAAATCTCTGTACCTTCTGCTCTGTTTTTCTGCAAATCTAAAATTGCTTTAAAAAATAGGTCTATCAAAAAATCTAATTAAGACAATGGATAGTGGTTACATGTAATAATACTTAACATCTGTGGATTGTGGGGTTTTTTTTTTTCTTCTTCTAAGAATCTGATTAAGACTATGGACACTTTTTTCAGGAAAAAACATGCACAAACAAATATTACACATAAAGTTTTGCATAGAATCAGGGATCCAAGAATCACCCAATGACTATGATACCTCCAGATTAAGAACTCCTGGATAACAAGATATTAGGCTCTTATTTCACAGAACAAACATTGATAGAGCTCCTAAGATATACCGAGAGTGCTGTTTTAGGGTCAGGCAGGGGTTACCTGTGAACAAATAAGTAACTTCGTTTTAAAGGTATTTATATTCTTGTGGATGAAGATAAACATGCCAAATAAACATACAGGGATAAACAATGTGATTAAGTAAATTACATGCTGTGCTGTGCTAGGTCACTTCAGTCATGTCCAACTCTTTTCGACCCTATGGACTGTAGCCCACCAGACTCCTCTGTCCATGGGATTCTCCAGGCAGGAAGTGGGAGTGGGTTGCCATGCCCTCCTCCAGGGGATCTTCCTGATCCAGGGATCGAACCCATGTCTCCCTTGGCTCTGGCATTGTAGATGGATTCTTTACTGCTTAGTCACTGGGGAAACCCCAAGGAAATTACATAAGCCAGAGTTATTAAAGTGTTCAGTGCCAGAAGGGAAAAAGGGGCCAGCAGGGAAAGTGTGATCTTACACCTGAGGTCCAAGGGCTTTGTGGAACTGGGGATATTTTAAGTAAGGGGTTCAGGTCGGGCCTCTCTGAGAAATTGACTTGTGAGCAAACAGAGGTAAAGGAGTTGGTCAATAAGAAGTTGAGGAAAATGATGCTTCAAGCAGAGAGGCAGCCTGTGACAATGTACCAAAGGTGGAGCGTGGCTGGTGAGAGCAAGGCACAGTAAGGTCAGTGCGGCCAGAGCAGACTTATTGAGCCAGGAAGGATAAGGAGAGAGGTTGGAAAAGTGAGGCCTCGTGAGAGGGCTTTAAAATGGTGCTTGTTTTTACTCTGAATGTGACAGGGATCCGTTAGAGGGTTTGGAACGCAGGAATTATTTTACTCAACAGAGTTAAAGAGATAGTTGTGTTAAGTAATTACTGTCAGAAGAAGCACAGGGCATGAGTGAAAGTCGAAGACCCAGCAGGTGAGAGGCTTCAGGCAGGTTAAGTGCCGTGAAGGTGCTGAGAAGCTGTCTGACTCTAAATTGTGCTGAAGGCGGGCCAGCAGGATTCCTTCACTTCTTTAAATAACAGATTTATTGAGATACACATACCATAAAGCTAATTCTTCTAAAGTGTACAAGTCAGTGGCTTTCAGTACATTCACAGAAGTATGCACTGATCCCCACTCTCTAATTCCAGAACAGACTTAAATTTTTTTCGACTTTTTCAGATATTATTTTCAACCTTTGTTTCTAAATACCAGCTTCCCTTGTGGCTCAGCTGGTAAAGAATCTGCCTGCAATGTGGGAGACCTGGATTCAACCTCTGGGTTGGGAAGATCCCCTGGAGAAGGGAAAGGCTACCCACTCCAGTATTCTGGCCTGGAGAATTCCATGGACTGTATAGTCCATGGGGTCGCAAACAGTTGGACATGACTGAGCAACTTTCACTTCACTTTCTAAATACAGGACTGAAACTTTTTTTAGTATAGAAAATAAAAGTGGGGAAGTAGAAGGCAGGCATGAGAGGGAGGGGATGTATATATATTTAGCTGATTCAGGGCTTCCCAGGTGGCTCAGTGGTAAAGAATCCACCTGCCAATGCAGGAGATTTGCGTTCAATCCCTGGGTCAGGAAGATCCATGGAGAAAAAATGACAACCCTCTCCAGTATTCTGCCCTGGGGAATCCCATGGAAAGAGGAGCCTGGCAGGCTACAGTCCATGGGTCACAGAGTCAGACACGACTGAGCAACTGGGCACACATGCGTAGCTGATTCAAGCTGTTGTACAGCAGAAACTAACACAACATTGTATATCAATTATACTTCAATTAAAGGAGGGAAGGGATAGTTGGGGAATTTGGGATCGACATGTACACACTGCTATATTTAAAATGAGTAACCAACAAGGATCTACTCTATGGCACAGGGAATTCTGCTTTATGTTATGTGGCAGCCTGTATGGGTTGGGAATTTGGGGGAGAATGGATATATTTCCTGTCCACCTGAAGCTACCACAAGATTGTCAACTGGCTATACTCCAAAACAAAATAAAAAGTTCTAAAAATTAATAAAAATAAACATAAGAAACATTTTAAAAATGAAAGAAAAGAAATGTATGGTTTTGTTCCACTATCCAATGTACTTGTGTTGAGAAGAACTTAAGTGGAAAGGGTGTACTGACCAAAAATATGACATAGGAGTGACTGTCTCAGTGTCAACTCTGCCCAATTTGTAGTTGTACCTAGATACCTGTGTTGGGTGTATGCAGAGGAAACATTCAAATTGTATGTGACATGGGTATGGCATGAGAGAGTCATGGTATGCACACCAGGTTGGCTTGGAGACCTCTCTTGATCAGATAAGAGCTCTCCCTACGAATGTGCCATCACAGAGCACCCCACTTGCTGCCATATGTGCTATCTGAAGTAACACATTATGGTATATGACTTTAATGCCATGGAAAGTAAAATGTATCAACTCCTCTATAATGTTAAACTTCAACAACTTTCAGTGATATGTTCATTTAAAAATACATTTTTCACACTGATCTGACCACTAACTGTGTTATTTTAAACTCACCATTTGATTTTTCTTACTTTCAGTCCCTCCCTGATCAAATTCCATGTTGGATCTGAGCTGGTGTCTAGCATGTGTTTGCAGGAACTCAGCGTCCAGCCTGCTGTGTGGAACGTCATGACCATTTCATCCAAGTGGCGCACATGTTGTCATAAAGTTAGCAGCACTGAGTAAAGAAAGACCAAGCAAAACTACCATTAATTTTAGAATTCTCAGTATATTTAAGGAAATGAATGGTAGCATTTTTATGGGTGTGTTTGCATGAAATTTCAAGATCAAATTATTAGTATTTGAAAAGCCATACTGGAAAAGGCAAAAAGTATATGCAGCAACAAAGAGCCAAACTACAGTAGAGTCCTAGTTAATTAAATCCAAACTTCATCCACAGAAATATGTTTCTCAGAAGGAAAACTGTCTCACAATTACTCATTTCTAGAAACTTTCATTCCATCACAAATTGACTGAACATCAAAATTGAATAAATGGCTATTCAGCCCTTTTCCAAGTCATATATTAAAAATATAACTTAAAAATATCTTTGGGAGAATTTCAGTTAGGAACAACTAAAAAACAGCTGTAGAAGCTTATTTCCTCTGAAACCAGTAATCCTTTATAAGACCTAGATAGTATTTATCAAACACTCTGGGTGACTGAGGAGAACTAAAATTATATTAAATAAGACAAGGGTCTTAAGATGGCTGTAACTATAAACTTATGATTTTATCCAGTTCCTGATGGTTAAAAATTATAATTATTTTCTACTTTTGAACAAAATGCTGATAAAGATTCTTATGTTTCCATTCTAGCAGATAGAGGAGAAAAAACTAGTTTATCATTTGTGGTTAATTATCTGTAGAACTATTTTCTCTCTCCAGACCTATTTTTATGAATACCATTTGCAGGCATGGGGTAGGAGAAGGACAAAAAAAGGAAAGATAAGAAAGGGAGAAAAAATAGGGATAAAATAAATGTGTCAAAAAAGAAAGAAATAATGAGTGAGAAAATGAGAGTGTAAGAGTTAAGAGAAAGAAATGTCAAAAGTGAGCAGATGTAGGGAGATACCATAATTATCTTCAAGAGTTGTTCAGGGTCTTCATTAAATCTGTTTCTTAAAATACACCTGGATTCCACCAGAATTTTCATTACATTTGCAACACTATAGAATAAAAACAAGATATATCCCAGACTGGAATTAGGTAACTGTCTGTGATGAAACAGTAGGGAAACAAATGAAATATAAGGAATCAGGTCAGCTAAACATAGAAGTAACTCACGCTTTAGTAATGATCAGTAAGGAAGTACCCCCAAAGCTAAATGAATATATTTATTCTAATTGCATTGATGTGGAAGAAAGACTGGAGTACAAATGGCAACAATGAAACCTTATCCCTTTCATTTTACTCCTTATTAAGAAAGATGGTACTAGAAAAAGGAGAAATATCCTCTTGGAGGCTTCAAAGAAGGAGCTCTGAAATGCTTTGCTTCCAGCCTATACCAAGACACAGGATAATCTGCAAGATGGCCCAAATACCATGTCTTCAGGGTGGACATATTACCTTGGTGAACATGATGTAAAGATATGACAGCTGAATGGTACAATTATTAATGCTTTGAATTCACAAACAACCTCTAAATGCCAAATAACATCTCACACAAGCTAATCTCCAAGGAGAGATTACATTGACTGGTAGACTATAGTGTATGGTCCTTGTGACACTTCTTCAGTACAAATTACTAAATTGGCTTTGTGATTTCTATATTAATCTATTATAACATTGATTGTGTGTTTAGTCAGTCATATCTGGTTCTTTGCAACCCTTTGTATTGTAGCCTGCCAGGTTCCTCTGTCCATGAGGTTTTTCAGGCAAGAATACTAGAATGGGTTGCATTTTCCTCCTCCAGGTCATCATCCCAACCCAGGGATTGAACCCGTGCCTCCTGTGTCTTCTGGATTGCAGGCAGATTATTTACCTGCTGAACCATCTGAGAAGCCCTATAATGTTGATTAGGGAACCTAAATAACTCTGCACACCTGAAAAAAAAAAAAAAACAGGTTTCTAAAACAAAAAGGACGCAGACCTGTCCCATGATGATGGTAACCACAATGATATACCACCATCTCTGCAGTGCTCTGTGATGACCAAGTGTTCTTTCTAAGGACACAGCAGGCCACTCCATTATATTTGCAAAGTCTAAATTCCATGCTTCTTCTTGAAGTTTGCCCAAAGTTTTACCTAAAAACTTATAAAAGACTAACACATCTCTGAGTAATGAAGTCGAAAATAAAGTTGAATCACTGACATAATGTACATATTTGAAAAGAAGGGGATGTGGAATAGCTATGCCCTTATGCAATTACAACAAACTCTGCAAAACAAGCCATTGGGAAATTATTTTCCTTTCTTCTTAACCTCCTCTAGTTTATGTGGCTTTGGAGAGGTGCATAAAATCACAATCACTGTTTGTAAAATGTTCCATCTGTTCCTGCCTCTTATTCCCCCACTTGAAGACTAAATCCTTTGGCTCCCCAATTATCCTCAGTATCCAACTGTGATGATGGCAAAGGAGATGGTAGAAGAAGGATGAGGAACTAAGAAATGGCAATTGAGTTTTCATCAAAATATGTCTAGTAAGAAATATATGTAGAGGGAGAGGTGCAGAAAATCTAGACAATATTATAGGAGGTTCATAATTATTCCAGCTTCATTTGCATATATTGGCTTCCAGGTGAATTTGTTCCTTTGTACAATGTTTCTCTCCTATGTATAGAAACCTGCATATATTGACTATGATATATAAGAAGAAAGAGACCTAGCATATGTCAAGTAGCCCCTGTGTCAGGAATCATATACACATAATTATACTTTAGGAGGGCTTCCCAGGTGGTGCTATTGGTAAAGAACCCTCCTGCCAATCCAGGTAGATGTAAGAGATGTGGGTTTGATCCCCAGGTTGTGAAGATACCATGGAAGCGGGCATGGCAGCACACCCCAGTATTTTTTCCTGGAGAATACCATGGGCAAAAGAGCCTGGTGGGCTACAGTCCATAGGGTCTCAAAGAGTCAGAAATGACTGAAGCAGCTTAGCACACACAAGCACACTTAATCTTTCCCACAAGCATTCTCAATTTTAGGATGAGGGAGATAAGCCTTATGGATGCCAAGTCAAATGGCCAAGATTACATGAACTAACTAAGTAGTAGGATTGGGAATGAGACC
Organism: Bison bison bison; assembly: GCF_000754665.1. Taxonomy (NCBI): domain Eukaryota; kingdom Metazoa; phylum Chordata; class Mammalia; order Artiodactyla; family Bovidae; genus Bison; species Bison bison. The sequence goes on from NW_011494640.1 coordinate 7,063,719, forward strand.
GGACTGTCTAATATTGTGATTCATGCTCTTTCCACTATACTACCTTGCCCCTACTAGTGAGTGGCAGTTTCCCATGAGAGTGAAAAGCTCAGGACCTTATAATAAGACACATGAATTTTAATCCTAAACCTGCCATTTTCCAGTGTGTGATTTCTGGTCAGTTAGCTTTCTGAATGCTTCCTTTTCTGTAAAATCTATATAATAATGAAGTCTAACATATAGGTTTATTGTGATGATTGTGTCATAATGTATTTAAACTATTCAACATATTAGTTGTGTACTTAATAATATTAGCCATTTAGTCAGAGATATCATTAAAGAAAGAAACATACATCAGAATCAGGCTGGTCCATTGTAAGAGGTCCCACAACTCTAAAATTCTTAATGTTATATTTTATAATCAACCCTAATTGATTAAATCAGATTTGTACTAAAAATAACTTGGAGGGAAAATGTTTCTATGGGCCAGAAACATTTCTATTATACTGCTTTCTATATTTCTTTATTTGCAAATGGTGTAGCCCTCACATGTAAAATACCATCTATGAACAAGGAATAGAGGATAGAGACAGGACCACAAAATCAACCTATTTGTCCCAAACTCACTCTCTAGTGTTTTGCTCTTTGTTGTTGTTCAGTCAGTAAATTATGTTCAACCCTTTGCAACCTGATGAACAGTACAGCAATATTCCCTGTCCTTCACTGTCTCCTAGAGTTTGCTCAATTCATGTCCACTGAGTCAATGATGCTAGCCAACCATCTCATCCTGTTTTTTCCTTAAGTTCCAGTTATATTTGAAATAGTTTCCCCTTGATATCTGTGGGGGATTGGTTCCAGGAGTCCTTATGGGTAATAAAATTCACAGAGGCTCAAGACCATCATGTAAAATGTCTCAGTACGATGAATACAGTGCAGCTTCCATTTGTCAGAGTTCCTCATCCTCAGATTCAACCAACTATAATCCGAGGATACAGAAGGCCATTTGAGTACGTTTCTTTGAAGCTCAAGGACATCTTGCCTTATTTATTATATGATTATCTTCTAAAATGTTTATAGGTTAACAAAACTCTTGAGCCTTATATGTTTATTTTGAAATGTATACTTGCCTATATGGCTTCAAGCTACTTCTTCAAAATCAGTATACATTAAACACTTAAGTTGCAAAGAATAATTGATTTACTTCTTGAAGCTGTTAGTCTGAGAAGACCTAAGACCTAAGACTACAGAAAAGACAATAAAGTGCTATACCATCTCATGAAACTTCTAAGTCAATGGCAAGTTAGTTAACTTTTCCACACCAGAACTCCTCTATTTTCTGCTTATAGAAATAGGAGGAACACCACTCATACCCCTTATAAAAGACACAGGGAATAAGAAAGAGAGAATTTTCATATTTCCAGTGTTGATTACCTAGGATTAGTGCAAATAACAGCTATGCTGCTGCTGCTGCTGCTAAGTCGCTTCAGTCGTGTCCGACTCTGTGTGACCCCATAGACTGCAGCCCACCAGGCTCCCCCATCCCTGGGATTCTCCAGGCAAGAACACTGGAGTGGGTTGCCATTTCCTTCTCCAATGCATGAAAGTGAAAAGTGAAAATGAAGTCGCTCAGTCGTGTCTGACTCCCAGCGACCCCATGGACTACAGCCTACCAGGCTCCTCCGTCCGTGGGATTTTCCAGGCAAGAGTGGTGGAGTGGGGTGCCATTGCCTTCTCCAAATAACAGTTATAGGTACTGCTTTAACAAAAGCACTGTGAGATTGAGTTCAGTTCTCTTCCCCAGTACTTAGCATCCGGGTGACTTCAGTCAAGTTACTTAAACTTTAAAACAATTTCCTGAGATGTAAATTAGAGCTGTGAACACCTGTTTATCTGTACAAGGCAGCTAGAGCAAGATGCTGGTGAGATCTGGATATGAAGGAAGTAAGAATGTTTCCTGAAAGATAAATTCAAAATAGATTTGAAAGAGATTACAACAAGTAATAGCAAAAATTAGAAACAATGCAACAAATGATTCAGATGTTGAGATATTCGACTGTAACACTCATCTATAGAAAAAATATATCAATTAGAAATGGAGATGGTGTTCTAAAAACATCATAAAAGACAAAAGTTGGAAATGTCTATCCAATATCTAAGAGGAAATTTGATACCTATTTTGAGAAAAATGCATGAAGTTATATCTAAGTCCATGAAGTTATATTAACTTCTCTTATTTTGATTGGATCCTCACCAATCAATTTGATGATTAAAATTTGGCATCCCTGAATTTCTGCCTACAGAGTGGGAAACAGCTGCTCATAAAAACTGTCTTCTGTCATCTCTAATTTTTTATGGTGTTGACTATTACTGCTCCTATAATAATTTTTTCTCATCATTAGTCAAAAAGTCAATGCCTACCTGTTAAGTATCCATGATGTGCCTAGAAATTCATGACAGGTACTAGGAACAAAGCAGCAAATAAAGCATGTGCTATCCCAGATTTTACAGAGCAAACTAGAGAAATTTCACTGCACATTCATCAATCTCCATTCTATTTTAAACATCATTTTCATGATCATGTTCAAATGTTAATTGATTTTATATTATCAGGACATCAAGCTAATGAAACTGACAAACGGATGGCCAAGTTCTCAACTTACATACAGTCACCAAAAAGCTATTTGCTTTCATTTTACTTTTCTTAGGAAAATTCTAAGCGTTAACATGAGTGGTAAAGTCTTAAATCCACAGTTGGCTGAGTGGGATATCTATTGATGATTTGTTTTCAAAGACATCTACATAAATGAATGAAGATTAAAGTGAAGTTATTTATTACATCTCATATAGTATCATGTCTAATAGATGCTCATAAATGATAACAGTAATAACGTTGATAATAATAACTAGCACCAACCTGTATCATTCCACTCAACAATAACTTTCAGGTGAGCTAACAGACACAGAACTGTAAAGAACTTTTCACAATGCCAGACTGTTAGTGATTGTTCAGTGGAGATAATTTTGAACTCAAGCAGTCTTACTTCAGGCCCTGTGCTTTTAACACACTGTATACTTATTTTCATTTTATTATTATGTTTTTATTATTATCATCATACCAGGAAAGCCTCTTCCCTAATAGATTAGCAACTATTTAAAGTCTTCAGTGCCCAGAAGCCCCTCAGGGTCCTACTGGGTTACACTTTCACCAACCTCTAACTGAAATTAGCATTTTTTTTTCAATTTCAAATGTTGGTAACAAAACACAGAAGTGTTAGAGCACCTGTGACTTTGTCACCAACAAGAATCACAAGCATTGTTATATAATAATTACTGTAACAATCTTGAAAGTCTTTTATACTTATTACAATACTTTGAAACTAGTCCCAAAGTCCACTGCTTGACTTTGCTATTTAACACACTAATTTAAAAAAATCACACATATTCAGGGGTGTGAGGGTTAGTCACTAAGTTGTGTTCAACTCTTGAGACTGCATGGACTGTAGCCTGCCATGCTCCTCTGTCCATGGGATTTCCAGGCAAGAATAGTGCTATTTCCTTCTCCAAGGGATCTTCCTGACCCAGAGATGGAACCTGGGTCTCCTGCACTGCAGACAGAGTCCTTACCAACTGAGCTACAAGGGAAGCCAATCCCACACACAGTGTGTTACAAACCACCCAGATGGCCCTGCAGGTAAAGAATCCGCCTGCAGTGCAGGGACAGAGGAGATGCAGGCTCCACCCCTGGGTGGAGGAGATCCCCTGGAAAGGGAAATGGCCACCCATTCCAGAGTTTCTTGCCTGAAAAATCCCATGGACAGAGGAGCCTGGTGGGCTACAGTCCATGGGGTCACACAGAGTCAGACATGGCTGAGCATTATTATCATCATTATTTGTATCATTATTATTTAGCTTCTTCATCTGTGACCCAAAATTCCTAAGAGAAAAATGACACTTGATTGACCTATTTTAGCTGTTCCTTGAGAGTGGATTATTTCAGCATGGTTTCAGAAATTTGTAGTCATAATTCTTGGTGGGCTCACACTAAAAACAGGCCATGAAATGGATTTTTTAAAAACCATAATGAATTATTGTGCAAAATAATTGACTAATATACTTTTACTCTAGCAATATTTCTACCAAAGAGTAAGACAAAATATTTGAATGCAATACAATCACAATAACATTACTACAGAATTGTTTTTACATGTAAAAAGTAAAAAATGCTGATCTGAGAGGTTAAGCATGTAAATATGGCTGGGAATATTCAGAGAAAAGAGCAAGAATGAAGACACACTCTTTCAGAAATCACTTTTTCAGTTTATTCTAAAGATATACAAAATTAGATTGTAAATATAAAATAATATAAAAAGTCTTAAATTCATTTAAATTATGAAAGAATTTAACATATAAATATATGTTAACATAAGAAAATTTTGATATCAAAAATAAATGTGAAAAAATACATACTTTATAAAGTGGTTCTGAAATTACTAGCTAACCATTTCTAAATCCAAATTGGAAAAGAAGAAGTAAAACTCTCACTATTTGCAGATGACATGATCCTCTACATAGAAAACCCTAAAGACTCCACCAGAAAATTACTAGAACTAATCAATGATTATAGTAAATTTGCAGGATATAAAATCAACACAC
>NW_011494640.1:7068944-7069293 GCF_000754665.1 Bison bison bison
AAAAGTCTACAAGCAATAAATGCTGTAGAGAAAAGGGAACCGTCTTACACTGTTGGTGGGAATGCAAACTAGTACAGCCACTATGGAGAACAGTGTGGAGATTCCTTAAAAAACTGGAAATAGAACTGCCTTATGATCCAGCAATCCCACTGCTGGGCATACACACTGAGGAAACCAGAAGGGAAAGAGACACGTGTACCCCAATGTTCATTGCAGCACTGTTTATAATAGCCAGGACATGGAAGCAACCTAGATGTCCATCAGCAGATGAATGGATAAGAAAGCTGTGGTATATATACACAATGGAGTATTATTCAGCCATTAAAAAGAATACATTTGAATTAGTTCT
>NW_011494640.1:7070049-7074663 GCF_000754665.1 Bison bison bison
GGAGGTATGGGGAGGGAGGAGGGAGGAGGGTTCAAGATGGGGAGCACATGTATACCTGTGATGGATTCATTTTGATATTTGGCAAAACTAATACAATTATGTAAAATTTAAAAATAAAATAAAATTTAAAAAAATAGGAAAAATGAAGTATGTGTTTCTCACACCAATTCATGGAAATAATTCCAGAGGTATCAATACATGAATGTAAAATATGAAATAATATTACTCATAAAATACAGATGAATGTCAATTTTGGTGATAGAGGTAACCTTTGTAAGAGCCATATAGAGCAAAATCATATGTAAGAAGAAAAATAAAGGTCACATAATTTTTTAAATGATTAGACATCAAAAATGTCAAAGTTGGATTGAAAAATAAACTAGGAAAATAATTTTAACTTATATGAAGTTTAGAAGATTAATACTTTTAACTAAAAATAACTCATAAAAAGAGATCTTATAATTAATAAAAAGAAATTGCTAATTGAAAAATATTCAAAGGTATTAACACATAAAATACAGAAAAAATAGTCTCCACACATTAAAAAAAGCTATTTCATTTGACTAGAAATCAAACCAATGGGAAATATTTACACCATTTTTTCCTACTATAATTCATGCAATTATTTAGGAACTAAAAATAGTTTTGTACTTTTATGACCAATCATGATACAGTAGTTTGTGGCTGACCAATGCTTTTGCCAAGAACAATTAGAAAATACAGGTAAAACCCACATAATATCTGTTTGAAATTATCAGAGAGTTGATGAACCAACCAAGACTTAAGTAGACAATATCCATGAAAAAACAGAACATCAGAGGGGTGAAGTGACAAGCTGTAAGTTGCTTTTTTCAAAGAGTATTTGAAGGTCCTTGATGCAGGGCAGGAAACAGAAACACAGCAGAAGGCCAAGACTATACGGTGGAGAAGAAAGAGAAGCTTCTGAAAATCCCAAGGGAATCAAGAGGGCAGATGTGATATTTGGGGTTGCCTATCTAATCAGTTTGAAGAACCAAACTCTAGAAAGATGAGAAACAAGGACGGGAAGTGCAGTACTATCTGTTTCAGCTGCATGGAATTTGTGAAATTCTTAAACTGAGAAGGAAGAGAAACTGGAAATATAAGCAGACATCTTCTAGGTATAAAAACTGAATTTAGAGTAGTATGGTCTTTGAAGACAAGAAAATTAAAGTTAGGATCCACCAAACCATCCCTAATAAAAATTCTAGTTCTCAGCTATGTCCCATGGAGAGTTTCACTCCTAATAAACAGGATGAGCTAGATGTACACTAAAGCCTGCTGAAAAACTGCAACCCAGCCTCAAGGTAGACTCATTCTCAACAGCATTAAGGTGATGTGCTTGCACTCAGCTACATCATAGAGGATAGGTAAAACTTTTCTTTAAAAAAAAAGTATATATATATATATATATATATACACACACATACACACATATGTTATGTACATGTGTGTGTATATATATATATATATACACATATATGTTATGTATATGTATATATACATGTCATCCAAAGTCTTCAATTTTTTTAAAATATTGTCCAACATTTAAATGAAAAAAATCACAAAGCAGTCTAAGAAATAGAACAATCCTCCCCTCAAAAAACCAGTCACACAATATCACAGTCCACTTATTTGAAGTTACCTGGTACTGACTTTTACCTGATGTAATTAACATTCAGTGAATAGATTAAAGGTGAAGAATATCATTAGAAAACTATTTTTCAATAACCAGATAGAAATTCTAAAGCTAAAGCAATGTAATAATTGAAATTAGGATCCCAGCAGGTAGATTCAGCATGGGTTAGACTTAGGGCTTCCCTGGTGGCTCAGATGGTAAAGAATCTGTCTGCAATGCAGGGGACCTGGGTTCAGTCCTTGGGTTTGATAGATCCTCTGGAGAACGATGCTTACTCCTTGGAAGGAAAATTATGACCAACCTAGATACCATATTAAAAAGCAGAGACACTACTTTGCCAACAAAGGTCCATCTAGTCAAGGCTATGATTTTTCCATTGGTCATGTATGAATGTGAGAGTTGGAATGTGAAGAAAGCTGGGTGCTGAAGAATCGATGCTTTTGAACTGTGGTGTTGAAGAAGACTCTTGAGATTCCCTTGGACTGCAAGGAGATGAGATCCAACCAGTCCATCCTAAAGGAGATCAGCCCTGGGTGTTCATTGGAAGGACTGATGCTGAAGCTGAAACTCCAATACTTTGGCCACCTCATGCGAAGAGTTGACTCATTGGAAAAGACCCTGATGCTGAGAGGGATTGGGGGCAGAAGGAAAAGGGGACGACAGAGGATGAGATGGCTGGATGGCATCACCAACTCGATGGACATGAGTTTGGGTAAACTCCGGGAGTTGGTGATGGACAGGGAGTCCTGGCGTGCTGCAGTCCGTGGGGTTGCAAAGAGTTGGACACTACTGAGCAACTGAACTGAACTGGAGAAGGGAGTGGCTATCCACTCCATTATTCTTGCCTGGAGAATTCCATGGATAGAGAAGCCTGGCGGGTTACAGTTGAGTAACAGGGTCGCAAAGAGTCAGACATGCCTGAGTGACTAACACTTTTAGACTTAATAGAAACGAAGACCAGGAAGTGGAAGAAAGATTAATAGAAAATATCCATGTTAACAGACAACAAAACAGAATAGAAAAAAAAAGAAAAAAACAGAGAACAAAAGAATCTAGATAACATGTTCTAACATATATGTAATAACATACCCCAAAGAGATGAGACAGAAAACAAAAGAAGAAACAATGAGTAAAGATTACCCTCAAAATTGAAGAGCTAATGGCTAAAATTATCCCTCAACTAGTTAAAACACACACACATTTACACAATAGTAAAACCACTGAAAACAAAACTGAGAACATCTCATAAGCAACTAGGGTTTGGGTGGGGATGGGGAAAGATGCTTTCTCTAAGGAGAAAAGTCAGCCTGTAGGAATGGTGGATGCCAGAAGACAAAGGAACAACAAACTTTTAGTGGCAATGGAGGGTAAGGACTGAAGAGAGACATAAAGGAAACTTCTAGACTGCTGGTAATGTTCTCTATCTCAGCCTGCTGCTGCTAAGTCAGTTCAGTCGTGTCCGACTCTGTGCAACCCCATAGATGGCAGCCCACCAGGCTCCCCCATCTCTGGGATTCTCCAGGCAAGAACACTGGAGTGGGTTGCCATTTCCTTCTCCTAGGTTATGTATATATGAGTATGTCCACTTAGGAAAAATTCCTCTAGCTGCACACTTACGAGTTGTGTACTTCTCTTTGCGTATACTTAAAAAAACTCAGAAAAATATGTAAAACAATATTAGTGTCATGGAATGATGCCCACACCAGATTGTCAAGGCATGTTTTAAAACAGCATGTAGAATATGAGCCCACTTTTAATTTCTGAAAACTTATATCTACATTTATAGGTTTTCATATAAATAAAAATGCATAAAGAAATGTCTAAACACAAGTTCACCATAACGTTGAATATTATCTCTGGGAGGTAGATTTTACTTTCTTCATGATACTATTTTTTTCTGTATTGTTTGAATTACATTTTAACTGAGCATGATCTATTTTGGGTAATAAAATGAGAAGGATATTTTCATTTTGTAAAATTAAAAATTAACATCCCAACTCTGAAGTTCTCTCCATGTTAAATATGTAAATGGGCTCGTGCCAACTACAAACAGAACACTTTCTAGCCTTAACTGAAGCCCCAGAAAATCTGGTAGCCAATATTTCTATTTAATGTTCTTCCCTCCACTTTTCCTTAACACCCCTCACCTCCATTTCTACTTCTCATATTTTAAGTTTGCCAATACATCTTAGGTTATTTTTCTGTAAGCTAATTTCATTTTTAAAAACAATAAATAACAGCTATTGTTTTAAATGGAGGTTTAAAGCCCAGCAGAATATGAGGAATGCATTTCTTTTCCACTGAATTTAATTTCACAAATCTTGCCCCACTCAGAAGAAAATAATCTTGCATTGATTTTTCTTCATAAATCACCTGGATTAGGTCCACTGTTTCTTCGATATATGTCTTGATATTTTAACTTATTTCTGCATGCTTCTTTCTAGGTGAATGTCAAGGAAACGGCTTTAATTTGGTACCATGAGATTATAACCATGTATTACTTATTCAGGTTAAAAAAAATTTTTCTTAATAAACTATGCTCATGTAATCTCATTTAATCCTCACAACAGCTAGATAAATTGAAGCTGTTTTATTATCATTTGGCAAATGTAAGAGCTGAAACAAAATCTTATGAATTTATTAAGTTAATAAATTCTTATTCAAAAGTATATGTTATTTCTACAACAGATTTTTCACCGTGCTTATTTAACTTATATGCAGAGTACATCATGAGAAACACTGGACTGGAAGAAACACAGCTGGAATCAAGATTGCCGGGAGAAATATCAAGAACCTCAGATATGCAGATGACACCACACTTATGGCAGAAAGTGAAGAGGAACTCAAAAGCCTCTTGATGAAAGTGAAAGTGGAGAGTGAAAAAGTTGGCTTAAAGCTCAACATTCAGAAAACCAAGATCATGGCATCCGGTCCCATCACTTCATGGGAAATAGATC
>NW_011494640.1:7074763-7098644 GCF_000754665.1 Bison bison bison
ACAGGTGGAAACAGTGTCAGACTTTATTTTTTGGGGCTCCAAAATCACCGCAGATGGTGATTGCAGCCATGAAAGTAAAAGACGCTTACTCCTTGGAAGGAAAGTTATGACCAACCTAGATAGCATATTCAAAAGCAGAGACATTACTTTGCCAATGAAGGTCTGTCTAGTCAAGGCTATGGTTTTTCCAGTGGTCATGTATGGATGTGAGAGTTGGACTGTGAAGAAGGCTGAGTGCCGAAGAATTGATGCTTTTGAACTGTGGTGTTGGAGAAGACTCTTGAGAGTCCCTTGGACTGCAAGGAGATCCAACCATTCCATTCTGAAGGAGATCAGTCCTGGGTGTTCTTTGGAAAGAATGATGCTAAAGCTGAAACTCCAGTACTTTGACCACCTCATGCGAAGAGTTGACTCATTGGAAAAGACTCTGATGCTGGGAGGGATTGGGGGCAGGATGAGAAGGGGACGACAGAGGATGAGATGGCTGGATGGCATCACTGACTCGATGGACGTGGGTTTGGGTGAACTCCGGGAGCTGGTGATGGACAGGGAGGCCTGGCGTGCTGCGGTTCATGGGGTCGCAAAGAGTTGGACATGACTGAGCGACTGAACTGAACTGAACTGAAGCAAAATTAAAAGATGAAGAAAAATCTCCTTCTTTCATTATTTCTACAAGTTAGCTTTTGATTCCTACAAACTCATATAATACTGACTGAAATTAAAAAGTTGGGTCAAAAATATCCAATAGTGGATATTGACAACTTTATTTATAAATTGGATGGAAAGTATCAAGGTCATAATGGCAATAATATTAAGACTAAATAATTTGAAAATTATAGACTTCTAAATTATGAAATTTAGAGAAGACCTTTGAGAGTCCCTTGGACTGCAAGGAGATCAAACCAGTCAATCCTAAAGGAAGTCAATCCTGAATATTCATTAGAAGGACTGAACTGAAGCTGAAACTCCAATACTTTGGCTGTCTGATGCGAAGAACTGACATATTGGAACAGACTCTGATGCTGAGAAAGATTGAAGGCAGGAGAAGGGGACTCTATGGACATGAGTTTGAGCAAGCTCCAGGAGTGGGAGATGGACAGGGAAGCCTGGCATGCTGCAGTCCATGGGGTTGCAAAGCATCAGATATGACTGAGGGAATGAACTGACTGAAATTATGAAATATAACATTTTATTTTTCTATGAATCAATCTTTGTATGATAACAAAATACTATGTAACATAACCAGTGGAGAAAATAAAAAACACAAACATACATAGAAGTAAAGACAATTTCTATCTAAGCTGTCCATGAAAAAAGGATTCTTCTGGCTCACATTTTTGTTATTGTTGTTCAGTTGCTAAATCATGTCTGACTCTTTGTGACCCCAAGGACTGCAGCACAACAAGCTTCCTTGTCCTTTACTATCTCCTGGAGTTTGCTCACACTCATATCCATTGAGTCAGTGATGCCATCCAACCATCTCATCCTCTGTTCCCCCTTCTCCTCCTGCCCTCAATCTTTCCCAACATCAGAGGGTCTTTTTCAATGAGCTAGCTCTTCACATCAGGTGGCCAAAGTATTGAAGCTTCAGCTTCAGCTTCAGTCCCTCCAATGAATATTCAGATATTTTTAGTAGCATCTGATTATCTTAAAAAAGCATTCATACAGTTAAGGTGGAATTTATTGTTCCTAGCTTAATATCATCCTAATTAACACAGATCTTCTTCTACTTTGTCTGAGTTAAGAATGATAGTGAAGCATTCATTGTTTCTCCACATGATCAACTGGCAGACTAAGAGCTGATACACCTTTCCATTGTCCAGCATCACTACAGACTATCTTGGTGGCTCAGATGGGATGGTAAAGACTCCCCCTGCCATGCAGGAGACCTAGGCTTGATCCCTGGGTGGGGAAGATCCCTTGGAAAAGGGAATGGCAATCCACTTCAGTATTCTTGCCTGGGAAATTCCGTGGACAGAGGAGTCAGACATGACTGACGAGTAACACACACACTAGAAATCATCAGGCCACATATTGCTGTTGGAGAAAGGGTAAAAATTCAAAATTTGAAGTACAGTTTATACTGAATGCCTGTCTTTTCTGCACCATTCTAAAGTTGAAAAGTTAAGTTGAACCATCATAAGTCAGGGGCCATCTATATGTGGACATAGTTCACTACAAGTTATGAACTGCAGATTGTGAATTCTACAGGAGAAAAGTTAGTGGCTTGTGGTTACATTCTGAATTTAGACTTTGTTTTAAATCCTAGTTCTGCCATTTAGTCACATGCACCTTAGTCATTTATACAACTTCTCTAAGCCTTAGTTTCCTTACCAGTAAATCACTAGTACTGCACACTTAAGACTGTGCCTATGATTAAATGACATAAGGCCGTTAAAACTAAGCAAGGTGCCAGGCATAAATATTTTTCTCAAAGTCAGTTATTAATATTGCTGTTTCATAAGATATGAGGTTGAGAAGAAACATGCTTATTGATGGAATGCCTTGGTGCATCATTTATTGTAAAATGGTTAAAAGAAGAGAATATTTTTTAAAAATTGCTACCATACTCTAATCTTCATTCTGTAACAAATATTTCATGTTCTATGAGATAATTTAATAACCATTCTCACTTACTGCTTCCCCTACAGTAAATGGAAAGCAAAACGTGTGTCGCACTGAATTTCAGCTTCTTTCCAACACTGTGCTTTGCCAGTGACACACCCACAGAGCATATGGCCAAAGGAACATTCTCTTCTACATTCTGCACTTAAATCTTCCCCTTGGGGAGGTCCTCTTTTTTTCCCCCAGCTTTATTGAGAAATAACTGACATACATCACTGTATAAGTCTGGGTTTTCCAGGTGGTGCTAGTGGTAAAGATCCCACCTGCCAATGCAGGTGCCAAAAGAGACTGGGGTTCCATCCCTGGGTTGGGAAGATCCCCTGGAGAAGGAAATGGCAACCCACTCCAGTATTCTTGCCTGGAGAATCCAGTAGACAGAGGAACTTGGAGGGCTACAGTCCATAGGGTTGCACAGAGTCAGACACGACTGAAGTGACTTAGCCTGCACGCACTATATAAGTTTAAGGCATACAACACGATGGCTTGATTTCCATATGTTTTGTACTGATTACCACAGTATGTTCACCTAACATTCATCTTCTCGTAGAGATTCAATAAAAGAAAGAAGGAAAAAGAGAAAAAAGAAAAACAATTTTCTCCTTGTGATGAGAACATTTAGAATTGACTCTCTTAACAGCTTTTTTGTATATCACACAGCAGTGCCAGCTGTAGTCACCAGGTTAAGTTCCTCTTGCTTTAAGAGGTACTGCACTTTTTCAACTACTATTTAGTAGAAGAGAAGGAAGATGCACTCACCCGCAGCCTTCACTTGATTTTGCATGGATGTGTAGGAATCTGTTTGATGTGTTTTACCTGATATTATACAATATCTTTTGAAGAATCTCACTGCATTTGCTCAGTGCAAAAAAAAAAAAAAATTGACTTGGAGTCCATTTATTAAGTGACCCTTTTTAAATGGAAATAGTAGTGACCAGTAAGAGAATTTTTGGAGGAAAAGAGAGGCAACAACTATCAATTACAAGAAGTTCACTTCAGTTCAGTCACTCAGTCATGTCCAACTCTTTGCAAATCCATGGACTGCAGCACACCAGGCTTCCCTGTCCATCACCAACTCCCAAAGCTTGCTCAAACTCATGGCCATTGAGTTGGTGATGCCATCCAACCTTTTTCTCTGTCTTCTCCTTCTCCTCCTGCCTTCAATCTTTCCCAGCATCAGGGTCTTTTCCAATAAGTCAGTTCTTTGCATCACATGGCCAAAGTATTGGAGCTTCAGCATCAGTCCTTCCAATGAATATTCAGGACTAATTTCATTTAGGATTGACTGATTGGATCTCCTTTCAGTCCAAGGGACTCTCAAGAGTCTTCTCCAGTGCTACAGTTCAAAAGCATCAATTCTTCAGTGCTCAGCTTGCTTTATGGTCCAAATCTCACATCCATGCATGAATATAGGAAAAACCATAGCTTTGACTAGATGGACCTTTGTTGGCAAAGTAATGTCTCTCTGCTTTTAAATACGTTGCCGAGGTTTGTCATAGCTTTTCTCCAAGGAGCAAGCGTCTTTTAATTTCATGAACCCAGTGACCATCTGCAGTGATTTTGGAGTCCCCCAAAATAGTTTGTCACTGTTTCCATTGTTTCCCCATCTATTTGCCACAAAGTGATGGGACCAGATGCCATAATCTTTGTTTTTTGAATAATGAGCTTTAAGCCAGCATTTTCACTCTCCTCTTTGACTTTCATCAAGAGGTTCTTCAGTCCCTCTTTAGTTTCTTCATTAAGGGTGGTGTCATCTGCATATCTGAGGTTATTGATATTTCTCCTGGCAATATTGATTCCACCTTGTGCTTCATCCAGCCCATCATTTTGCATGATGTACTCTGCATAAAAGTTAAATAAGCAAGGTGACAACATACAGCCTTGACATACTCCTTTCCCAACTTGGAACCAGTCTGTTGTTCCATGTCCAGTTCTAACTGTTGCTTCTTAACCTTCATACAGATTTCTCAGGAGGCAGATAAGGTGGTCTGGAATTCCCATCTTTTAAAGAATTTTCCTCAATTTATTGTGATCCACACAGTCAAAGGCTTTGTCATAGTCAATAAAGCAGAAGTAAAGTTTTTTTGGAACTCTCTTGCTTTTTCAATGACCCCACAGATGTTGGCAATTTGATCTCTGGTTCCTCTGCCTTTTCTAAATCCAGTTTGAACATCTGGAAGTTCTCGGTTCACATACTGTTGAAGTCTCGCTTGGATAATTTTGAGCATTACATTACTAGCATGTGAAGTGAAGTGAAGTGGCTCAGTTGTGTCCGACTCTCTGTGACCCCATGGACGATAGCCTATGGGATTTTCCAGGCAAAAGTACTGGAGTGGGTTGCCATTTCCTTCTCCAGGGGATCTTCCCTACCCAGGGATCAAACCCAGGTCTCCCAAATTGTGGGTGGGCGCTTTATCCTCTAAGCCAACAGGGAAGCATGAGGTGAGTGCAGTTAGGTAGTAGTTTGAACATTGCCTGGGTAGTCTGGGCTTCCTTGGTGGTTCATCTGGTAATGAACCCGCCTGCAATGTGACAGACCTGGGTTCGATCCTTTGATTCAATAGATCCCCTGGAGAAGGGAACAGCTACCCACTCCAGTGTTCTGGCCTGGAGAATTCCATGGTCTAGTCCATGGGGTACCAAAGAGTTGGACACAACTGAGCAACTTTCACTTTCATTTTAAACATTCTTTGGCATTTCCTATCTTTGGGATTGGAATGAAAATAGACCTTTTCCAGTTCTGTGGCCACTGCTGCATTTTCCAAATTTGCTGGCATATTGAGAGCAGCACTTTCACAACATTATCTTTTAGGATTTGAAATAGCTCAGCCGGAATTCCATCACCCCCACTAGCTTTGTTGGTAGTGATGCTTCCTAAGGTTCATTTGTCTTCAAACTCCGTAATGTCTGGCTCTAGGTGAGTGATCACACCATTGTGTTTATCTGGGTAATGAAGATCTTTTTTGTATAGTTCTGTGTATTCTTGCCATCTCTTCTTAATATCTTCTGCTTCTTTAGGTCCACACCATTTCTGTTCTTTATTGTTCTCATCTTTGCATGAAATGTTCCCTTGGTATCTCTGATTTTCTTGAAGAGAGTTCTAATCTTTCCCATTCTATTGTTTTCCTCTGTTTCTTTGCATTGATTACTGAGGAAGACTTTGTTATCTCTCCTTTCTATTCTTTGGAACTCTACATTCATATGGGTATATATTTCCTTTTCTCTGCCTTTTTGCTTCTCTTCTTTTCTCAGGTATTTGTAAGGCTTCCTTGGACAACCATTTTGCCTTTTTTGCATTTCTTTCTCTTGAGGATGGTCTTGATCCCTGTCTCCTGTACAATGTCACAAACCTGTGTCCATAGTTCTTCAGGCACTCTCTCTATCAGATCTCATCCCTTGAATCTATTTGTCACTTCCACTATATAATCGTAAGGGATTTGATTTAGGTCATACCTGAATGGTCTAGTGGTTTTCCCTACTTTCTTTATTTTTTTTATTTATTTTTTTTTTTGCCGAAGCCTCCCAACCACCCCCGCTTTACACGAGGCCTCAGAGACTTCTCAAGGTGAGGCGAAGCCTCCGGGCACCAGCTGAAAGTGGGGCCCTACTTTCTTTAATTTAAGCCTGAATTTTGCAATAAGGAGTTCATGATGATTTCTTTTATGAAACTAATTTACCTGATTATGCTCTTAAAGTCAGTTCTTGCATAGATTCTAGACCATGGCAAGTACCCCCTTTATATATGAACCAATTTGGCTGAGTGTATCTGGAGGCAAATATTTCTGCTTCAGCATTACCTGCAAGAGATTCCTTAACGTTGGTCTCTGGACAGGAAGACATAGTTAATTGAGGTAAAGTAGAAAATGACATCCATGTGAACTATATATAGTATAACCAACAACTTGTTAAGATAAGTAGTAAGACTATAGACTCTGTAAATGACAAATCTCTCTTCACCAAATAATTGCCATTATGTTTTGGATACTAGTATTTGTAGGTAAATCCTTAACCCAGTATCTGATTTTTAATTCCCTTATTTGTCTTGATTGAGTTAGTTGTCTTCTGAAATGCTGAAGATAAGTGAGATTATCTCCATTTACTTGTCTGTTTCTAAGGCATAGATTTCTTTCAGGGTCTCTATTGTTTTTCACTATCTTGTCTAGATAATTGTATGTATGTAATACACCTAATTCTCTTAAAACCCTGTTGGATGGGAAGTATTTCTATCTATGCAGAAGTACTTAGACTTACAGTTAGGTCCTTGTTGGTTATCTATTTTAATTAATAGCAGTGTGTACGTGTCAATCCCAACCTGTAGACTTTTTATTTTAAAGGCTTTATTTGTTAAACCATACAAAATTGTCAGTATTGACCACTTTTGGCCTAAAAAATAATTTCATATAATTGTATCTAATATTTTTACTACCTAATATTTTGCCTAATATGCTTTATTCATGTTATATTCTCTACTTTTGAAATTACCTTCTCTCTTGTATTGTAGGGACAGGTGTTAATCTTCTAAGAAAACTTCTGTGATTATATTATTAAGTGAAGTCACTCAGTCATGTCCGACTCTTTGCAAACCCAAAGACTGTAGCCTATCAGTCTCCTCCATCCATGGAATTTTCCAGGCAAGAGTACTGGAGTGGGTTGCCATTTCCTTCTTCAGGGGATCTTTCTGATCCAGGGATTGAACCCTGCATTGCAGGCAGATGCTTTAATATCTGAGCCACCAGGAAAGCCCCAATATATATTATTAATGATACCATTAAATGTACATGTTAATTACCATGTTGACCAAATGGCTGGTATAGTCATGTTAGTTAGACTGGTCTCAGAGTAATTCCACCCTGGTCTTCATGTGTTTTTCACACTGACCCTCAGATATCAGTGATTTCTCTGACTTCTATACTTTTCATTATATACATCTTTATAAATATTATTTTATTATTATGGCAGAAATGTACATAGCCTTTACTGTGTATCAATGTTACTTTCAGCTTTTTGCATATACCAACTCATTTAAACAAGTCATCTACTACCTCAGCTAGATGGAGGCTGGGTGAAAGAATTGAACTAACTTGAACTATTACGCAACAGATAGTATATATTGAACACACACCAGTCTGTCATGTGAAAAATGATTTCTTAGTTCAATAAATAAAATAACTTTTCCCCTAGACACATGATAATGAATGAGCAAACAAAAACCTCAAAAGAAAATTTCAAAGGCAGAGAGATCCAAAACGTATTACTTATAAAGGACTAGGAATTGAATTAGCAGCAAACTTCTCAAATGTTGTAAATGAAAACATAGGAAATAGACAAAGAGCATCAAAATGTTGAGGGAAAATAGCTGTCAACCTAGAATTTGAAAACTTACTGAGGCATCATTGATAAATGAAAATACATATATTTTCAAACAAAGATGGAGAATGTAGGAGAAAATTATAGGTAAGAGATTCTAACATTCTTAAACTTTTCAGAAGTCAGAGAATTTTTTATTGATTATATTATTTAATTATGTTTACTGACAGAATAGAAGATGAATGTGTAATTTCCAAAGTAGTTGAGAACAAAAAATACAATATAGAGTATATTAAATTTGATCGATTTAGTAGAAAGCAGGGAAGGACAAAAAAGCAGTTAAATGACTTTAAGAATAACATTTTTTCAAAAAGAAAATTGAAGAAATAAATTGAAGTGCCAGTGATTATGCTAATGAGTTAAACTCTCATATTAAAAGACTGAAAATATCAGAAAAATAAGCATAGTTATATAATGAAAAGAGAAAGTTTGAGAGAAGGGAACGGGAAAAGATGGAAAAGCTATACTATATGAATACCAGTTAAAAGCTGTCCAAAAAAAGAGACTCCATTTCCAGAAGCATTATTAAGGAAAGCTTATTATAAAAGAGAAATTTCATTATGTAGATTTTACAGTCCTGAACTGATACAGATTCATTTAAAAAGCCTTAAAATACATTAAGTAAACATTAAAAATGAGATAAAATTAAATATAAAATATTTCACTTTTCACATGTATAGAGTATATCTTTCTTAAAATTGATAAAATTTAATGCTTAAGTTATTTAAGGGATAAATTAATACCCATCCATATTTGAAATTTGCAATTAAAAGTCATTGTATATACCCTAAAACCAGTGAATTCTTTTCAAGCACACATGGAAAATTTTACAGACTGACTATGAACTAAACTCAGAAGATCAGGATCAGAGGAAAGACATTTTTCTGACATGACAAAATAAAATTAGATATCAATATATGTACTAATATTTAAACTCATTTCAGAAATATCAATTTTAAGTCATATATTCATCATAAAAGGAAAATTATAAAATATTTATGAGATGATAATGACTCCCACCTTTATATATCTAACCTGGCCTGACTTCTGGAATTGACGCTGGTACATCCAATGATCTACTCAGGATCTCAATCAGATTGTGTAATAAACATCTTAAAATTTAACATGTTCAAAATAGCTCCTGATCTTTCTTCCCAAATTCGCTCTATCTACAGTTTTCTCCATCTCATTTATGGCAAGTCAATTTTCTTCAATGTCTGAAGCCAAACATCTTAGAGTCACTATCAATTTCTCTCTTACACACTCAGTTTGCAACCATCTACAAATCCTATACAGGCATCTTCATTATAGAACCAGAATCTGGCCCTTTCCATTTCCCTCTCTGCCCTTACACGCACACACACACACACACACACACCACAATCAATTGGAATATTGCCAAAGACTCAAGTATAAAAGATCTCTTTGCTTTCATTCTTGGTCCCCTACAGTCTATCCTCAACACATTCCTCAGTGATCTTTTGACCAACAAGTCACGTCACATCACTCCTCAATTCAAAGCCCTTCATGCATGTACGTGTGCCCAGTCGTGTCCAATTCTTTGTCACCCCATGAACTGTAGCCTGACAGGCTCCTCTGTCCATGGAGTTTTCCAGGCCAGAATAATGCAGTGGGTTGCCATTTTCTTCTCCAGGATATCTTCCTGATCCAGGGATCAAACCCACGTCTCTTGTGTCTCCTGCATTGGCAGGCAATTTATTTACCAGCTGAGCCACTAGGGACCTTCTCTCCCAAACTAAGAGGCTTAAAGTGGCCTACAAGCCCTGGCACAACTAGTTAAGGGGAAAGAGTACCACTATCTCTCTTATTACTTCTTGTCTTCTCCCTCCTCTCTCACTTCTCTGTAGCCTCATTGACCTTAGAGCACAGGAGTTCTTGGAGGGTAGGGGGTAGACTTCTGCTGATAGAGTTTCTGAAACTCCCTTTCTATTTGTCTAGAACACTCCTTCCTCCAGTTATTAATGTCTCTCTCCCATTTTTCCAGTCTTACCTCAAATACTGTTTTTACTTTGAGCCTTCTATGTCACCTTGGCACTTCAAATCTACAGCCAATCAAAATCTAGGTATCTTATCTCACCGTTAGTTCCATTGTAATTAATGGGATTTTAATATCTTTGTCTTAGCATATCTTCCCTTCCAAACTTTTTGCTGAGAAGTGTTTATGAATCTATCCATATATTTATGTATATAAAAGGATATATATACATATAGTGGGTAAATAGGTCTTTTTCATATCATTCATTGCTAAGTTGTATCTTTAGGAAAGAATAGATTCTAATATTTTCTCACAGTCAAAACTCTATTGAGAAGAAATTTATACAGTTGACATGTCTTAACTTCCGTTTTTAGGACAATTACAGTCATTTCTTTTCTCTTGTCAGAATATATTACTTAGAAATAAAATTTTAGTTGAATTATTTTTATAAATAATATTGTATTTTTCATGTGTACATTTTCAGTAATTTAGTATAAAATTAATCACAAGCACAACTTGTGCTTTAGACAATCATACCTATGAAGTACAGGGACTTCATAGAATGCATAGAATACAATGAAGTGGCCACCTCTAGAATACAGCGGCAAAGAATGCTTCCTGGAAGTATACAATGTTTGGTCCCTTTGTTTACATAGAAGTGAAAGAGTAAGAAGTGAATTGAATTATGGGCACAAATTATTATATCTTTTATAACAGAGTGATGTGCCCATAGTCATGGCTTTGGGATTGTTAGTGGATGTGATGCAGTCAGAGGCTTTGAGAGGAGTTTACGTGGTTAGTTTCTCTCTGCAATGAGAAGAACATGCCACATGCTCTGGTTCAAGAAAGATGACAGACTTGTGGAGGAAAAACTAAACCCATCTGAGCCCAACCTAGATCAGCCAAATCTCCAGTGACACACAGATGCCTGAGTGAGAAATAAATTCTTACTGTGGAATGACATGAGTTTTGTGGGCGTTTTTACAGTGTTAATATGATGATGACGGACTGTTAAAATGATCCAAAACTGAAATAGCAAAATTATCTAGCAAAATGTGTTTGTGTCTGTTTTATGCGAAGGTTATATTGCGGTGAATTTTCCAGTAGTTCATACTGTACCATCCTTGCTCCCATAGCCAACATCATTTATTAGACAGATACCTTACCCCTTGTTTAGTAGAATAAACATTCATTTGGCATTTCCTGGATTCTGGGACTCCTGCTGATTTCTGGGGCACAGAGATGTATATGGTATCATCACTGATCTCATGAAGCTTATATGTAGTTGAAAGAGACAGACCAGTAACATAGTAATGAAAAATCATATTATAAATCATTATTTAAAAAGCCATCTGCAAAGGTAACAATTTCATTTCATATGCAATAAGCCAGCACTGGGGCTACTGGGTGACAGGGGGTCTAGGCTTTTGGTTACATGAAATCCAGCCCACATTATGAGAACTGAAGCCTTTGTTGGGTCTCTCAACTGCACTACACTCACTAGAACTGGCTTATGAAACTCAGTCTCTGACAACTGCACTTACTCAGAACACAGTTCGCATACTAGAAAGAAGTTTTCAAAACTTCCTAAATGATAATATAGATGTCACAAGTTTCATGCATTGAAGTTCATCTATTTCACTCACAATATTTGCCTTAAGACCCTCTAGTGAGAAAGCACTCATTTCTACAGGTACAAATCTCACATTCTGTCTTAGAGTGGTTGGAAAGCAGGTATTCAGTCAGAACAGTGAACGAGGGCATATATGTAAAACTGAAATCTATAAATGAAATTGACTGAAGGGCTACTCTATGGACCCAGTGATTTCTTGTGATTTAAGGAAGGAAAATAATGACCTCTATAATGAGAAAGTCCAATGTCTGAACCAAAATAGAAGAGCAGGTAGAACAGAGGAATATGGCTTTGGTTGGTTGGAGAACTGGCCCCTATAAAGGTATACTTGTTAATTACCTTCTACAGAGAACTTTTAGTCTGATCACCAATATTTCACTTATTTCTTTTGCTATGTTTCGTCTAACCTTTTTTTTTTTTTTTTTGTCATCCTTTAACTAATAGTGATGTTAACAAACGTTGTTCTGAGACACTTCTCTCCTTCACACCACCCTTCCCACTATGCTTATTTATTTGTGGGTCAACTGTGCCACATTCTTGATTTTTCTCTTTGGGAATCCCCTTGTTTTTTTTGCTCCTAAATGTCCTCATATGTAAAATAAGAATAAGAATATTTAATGTGTAGAGTTACACTGAGGATTAGAGATCATGCATGTAAAAGGCCCATCACGGTATCTGGCATGTAGAGTGAGCAGAGAATAAAAAAACGTTTCTTTGAATAGCGAAGTTTGTAAACATGAGCTAAACTCTAATGGAAGTTTAGTTTAGTTTTGTATGAAATACAACAAGCACCAGATGCTGTTCAGTCACTAAGTTGTGTCTAACTCTCTGTGAACCTATGGACTGTAGCACAATATGCTCCTCTGTCCTCCCTGATCTCCTAGACTTTGATAAAATTTATATTTACTGAGCCAGTGCTGCTATCAAACCATCTCATCTTCTCCCACCCCCTTCTCCCTTCACCTTCAATCTCTGCCAGCTTCAGGGTCTTTTCCAATGAGTCAGCCCTTTACACATCAAGTGATGAAAGTATTTGAGCTTCAGCTTCAACATCAGTCCTGTCAGTGAATATTCAGGGTTTATTTCCTTTAGGATGGGCTAGTTGGATCTCCTTGCAGCCCAAGGGACTCTCAAGAGTCTTCTCCAACACCACTGCTTGAAAGCATCAATTCTTTGATGCTCACCCTTCTTTATGATTCAACTCTCACATCCATTCATGACTACTGGAAAAAAGATAGCTTTGATGATATGGACCTGTGCCGGGAAAGTGATGTCTCTGCTTTTAAATTTGCTCTCTAAGTTTGTCATAGTTTTTCTTCCAAGGAGCCAGTGTCTTTTGATTTTGTGGCTGCAGTCACCATCCATAGTGATTTTGGAGCCCAAGAAAATAAAATCTGTCAGATACTATTTCACCATAAAAATAGTTGAACTATATCCTGTTGCATATTTATCTTATATGTTGAAGTCATCAAAAACCTTCAAATAAAGGAATCCATCACTGTCTTCAATTAAATTATTATGTAATATTTTTTTTAATGGGCCATATCCTGAGGAGGTGTTACAAAGAGTTTAGAAAAGGAGAGAAGTGAAAGGCAAAGGAGAAAAGGAACGATATATCCATCTGAATGCAGAGTTCAAAGAATAGCAAGGTGAGATAAGAAAGCCCTCTTAAGTGAGCAATGCCAAAAAAAAAAAAAAGAGGAAAACAATAGAATAGGAAAGACTAGAGAGCTCATCAAGAGCATTAGACATACCAAGGTAATATTTCATGCAAAGACGGTCACAATAAAGGACAGAAATAGAAGCAGAAGATATTAAGAAGAGGGGGCAAGAATGTATAGAAAACTGTACAAAAAGATCTTAGTGACCAGATAACCACGATGGTGTGATCACTCACCTAAAAACAGACATTCTGGAGTGCAAAGTCAAGTGAGCCCCTAGGAAGCATTACTATGAACAAAACTAGTGGAGGTGATGGAATTCCAACTGAGCTATTTAAAATTCCAGAAGATGATGCTCTGAAACTGCTGATTATGCCAGCAAAATTGGAAAACTCAGCAGTGGCCACAGGACTAGAAAAGATCACTTTTCATTCCAGTCCCAAAGAAGGGCAATGCCATAAATGTTCAAACTACTGCACAATTGATCTCATTTCACATTCTAGAAAGATAATGCCCAAAATCGTCAAGCTATGTTTCAACAGTATGTGAAACAAGAATTACTAGATGTAAAAGCTGAATTTAGAAAAGGCAGAGGAACCAGAGATCAAATTGCTAACATCCATTAGATTATAGAGAAAGCAAAGGAATTCCAAAAAAAAAACTACATCTGCTTCATTGACTATGCTAACATCTTTGACTGTGTAGATCACAACAAATGAAAATTCTTCAAGATATGGGAATACCAGATCACCTTGCCTGCCTCCTGAGAATGCAGGTCAAGAAGCAACAGTTAGAACTGAACATGGAACAACAGACTGGTTCCAAACTGGGAAAGGAGTACATCAAGGCTGTATATTATCACTTACTTATTTAACTCCTATGCAGAGCACATCATGAAAAATGGCAAAATGAATGATTAATCACAAGCTGGATGAAGCACAACCTAGAATCAAGATTGTCAGGAGAAATACCAATAACCTCAGATATGCAGATGACAACAACCTAATGGCAGAAAGCGAAGAGGAACTAAAGAACCTCTTGATGAAGGTGAAAGAGGAGAGTGAAAAAGTTGGCTTAAAACTCAACGTTCAAAAAATGGAGTTCATGGCATCTGGTCCCATCACTTTATGAAAAATAGATGGGAAACAATGGAAATAGTGAGAGACTTTATTTTCTTGGGCTCCAAAATCACTGCAGACAGTGACTGAAGCCACGAAATTAAAAGATACTTGCTCCTCGGAAGAAAATCCATGACAAAGCTAGACAGTGTATTAAAAAGCAGAGAGATTACTTTGCCAACAAAGGTCCTAACGATCAAACTATGGTCTTCAGTAGTCATGTAGAAATGTGAAATTTGGACCATAAAGAAGGCTGAGTGCCAAAGAATTGATGCTTTCGAACTGTGGTGCTGAAAAAGACTTGAGAGTCCCTTAGACAGCAAGGAGATCAAACCAGTCAATTCTAAAGGAAATCAATGCTGAATATTCATTGGAATGGACTGGACTGAGCAACTGAACTGAACTGAACTGATTCATTGGAAAGACTGATGATAAAGCTGAAGCTCCGATATTTTGGCTACCTGATCCAAAGAGACGACTCATTGGAAAAGACCCTGATGCTGGGAAAGATTAAGGGCAAGAGGAGAATGGGGAGACAGAGAATGAGATAGTTTGATGATATCACTGACTCAATGGACATGAGTTAGAGCAAACTCTGGGAGAGAGCTAAGGACAGGGAAGTCTGGTGTGCTGCAGTCCATACGGTTGCAAAGAGTTAGACATGACTGAATGACTGAACAACAACATATCTTCACTTTGCTAATACCTTTAAATCTAAATAGGAGTATTTCTAGAGTGACTTGTTCATATCTATGCACAAGTTGAGGCAAAAGATCAGCATTTGTTGTAGCTTTGCTAACTTTGAAGAAAGTGAAGAAAAAGTGGAAGTCACTCAGTCATGTCTGACTCTGTGACCTTGTGGACTGTAGCCTACCAGGCTTCTGTGTCCATGAAATTCTCCAGGCCAGAATACTAGAGTGGCTAGCCGTTCCCTTCTCCAGAGGATCTTCCCAATCCAGATTTCCTGCATTGTAATTACAGGAAGATTCTTTGTAGTCTGAGCCACAAGGGAAGCCCATTTCTAACTCTAACAGCAGTATATTTGGCCTGATTTGTTTCATTATTTCAGTGCTGCTGACTGCCATGCATATCAGAGGCCTTAATTGCAGAGGAAAGACATGATTCACAGTTGATAAGAAAGAAAGTCATCAGAATCTCACAAGCAACCTGGTTTTCTGAGCACTGATGTGGTCTGATTGAGAAACATTAACATTGTAATTATGGTGGCCTTTTAGGCATGATTGTAACTGTCAAAGATTTGTCCTCTGACCACAGCTGCTTTTTGTTCATGAGATAAATTGTCTCTTGTTCAGAACTAACATATCTTTGTGCTTTGTCTTGATTTGCCAGATGATCAAGAACTCAACAAAATTTGTAGTTGTTTATATTTCACTGAAGCAAATATTGAGAAGGAGTGAATATTGTTGGAGTTATTTTGGTAATTGTTTCCACTGAAAAGCTTGAAGGACTATTAACTGCCATTCATGTGACACAAAAGAAATGAGCTTTCATTTTGAAATGCAGCTGATTTCAGCCTGGGGATCCATTAAAAATATTGGGAATGGTAAGTTAGAGTCAAATGATCCGTATTTATTTTAAAGCCATTCTCGTGCTCGCATGCTCAGTTGCTTCTGTTGTGTCCAGCTGTTTGCACCCTGTGGACTATAGCCCACCAGGCTCCTCTGTTGATGAGATTCTCCAGGCAAGTATACTGGAGTGGGTTTCCGTGTCCTCTGTGAAATGAAAATATCTCCTGCCATATCAATAAATAAGAAATGTCACAGTCATCAGTGACTTCTGGCCTCCAAATGGGAATGAGGGCCCCCAAAACTGAGATCCAGAGGATCCTGCCACCCCTCATGGTGATTGCGGAGGAGCTGGGGGAATGCAAGAAGCAGCCATATGCCACTTCTTAATGAAAACAAGAAAACAGGGTTTACCCTAGATAGCCAGGGGGCATATGAAAAGAATGAATTCAGTGAGCCCAGAGGCTTGCATCTTCCCATGCATAGAATAGGAAAGAGCAGTCTTCCCTAGTGGCTCAGATGGTAAAGAGTCTGTCCACAATGTGGGAGACCCAGGTTCGATCCCTAGGTCAGGAAAATCCCCTGGAGAAGGAAATGGCAACCAACTCCTGTATTCTTGCCTGCAAAATCCCAAAGACAGAGGATCCTGGCGGGCTACAAGTCCACGGGGTTGTAAAGAGCAGGACACGACTGAGTGACTAACACACACACATACACACACACACATATATATAGAATGCTAAATTCCTTAACTTTGATGTTCAGACTGCCTGCTCCTTTTGTTGCAAACTTGTATATAGCCTGACTCTCTCTCCTGCCTACTTGGAGCAGTTTTCTCAGAGCTGCTGAGATGGTAGCTCCCAGGGCTCAGAGTCCTAAACAGTCTCACCAAAGAAAATAACGCTGTACTTTCAGATTGTGTATGTTTTAGTTGACACCTCCTCAAGAGGATTTCCCTGACCCAGGGATTGAACCCAAGTCTCCTGCTTCTCCTACACTGCAGGTGGATTCTTGACTGCTGAGCCACCCTGGGGAGCCCAGAGTCATTCTAATTGACAGGCAATCACTTATTAGTTCAATTTATAAAATTTAGACAGAAATTCCCAAGTGCAGAATGTCTGTTATAATAAGCTTTCCACTTAATCTGCATTTTTTTTTCCTTAGTGATAAATGGAACCCCAAACTCATACCACAGACGTCCTTGAGGGGATGGCTCATGAAAGTGTTGATAGGTGGGTGTGCTGTGTCCCCATGAAAATCTTCCTCCAAACCTCAAGTCATTTATTTCTTAAATCACACTTAGTTTTGTCACATACCTTAATTAGAATTGCAAGCCCTCTCTAGGGATCTCTCATTTGTCATTTATGAAATGCTTTCTAAGTGCAATCAGTAACAAATTATAAAACGATTATCTCACTAAGGGAATTATTCCACTACAGAAGAATATAAGACTTGGAATAACCACCCCTTTGTGATTTAACACAGCATTCCCCATCACCATGCATCACTTAGGCACGCACACACACACACACGCTCTCACACACACCTCTGAAAATGTAGCACCTTGGAGGTGGAAGGAGGGATGTTGAAGTCACTTCTATTTAGGTCAGCTCCTTTCACCGTGATAATTAGCTTTCAGTATCCTGGCAGACTCAGGTATATTTTAAGATTTCAATTCTGTGCAACCATCTGAGTTATATATAGACTTTTCCCTACAAATTTCTAATTTCTTTTCCTCATTACCAATCTAAAATATTCTTCCTTTAGTAATGAAACGCTGTTTCTTAGATATCAGTCCAAGAATTGAATAGTCAAAGATAGTTACAAAAAATGTTTATTTGTTTCAAGTATGAGAAACCTTGTTCTTTATTTTTTTATTTTATATTGATGTATAGTTAAATGGCAACCCACTCCAGTGCTCTTGCCTGGGAAATCCCATGGGTGGAGGAGCCTGGTAGGCTGCAGTCCATGGGGTCACTGACAGTCAGACAGGACTGAGCGACTTCGCTTTCACTTTTCACTTTCTTGCATTGGAGAAGGAAATGGC
Organism: Bison bison bison; assembly: GCF_000754665.1. NCBI lineage: Eukaryota > Metazoa > Chordata > Mammalia > Artiodactyla > Bovidae > Bison > Bison bison. The sequence continues at coordinate 7,092,734 of NW_011494640.1, forward strand.
AACCCACTCCAGTCTTGCCTGGAGAATCCCGGGGACAGGGGAGCCTGGTGGGCTGCCGTCTATGCGGTCACACAGAGTCAGACATGACTGAAGCGACTTAGCAGCAACAGCAGCAGCATAGTTAATTAACAGCGTTAGTTTCGGGTGTATGGCAAAGTGATTCAGTTATACCTATATGGGTGTGTGTGTGTGTTAGTCGCTCAGTCGTGCTCAACTCTTCGGGACCCTATGAACTGTGGCCTTCCAGGCTCTTTTGTCCATGGAATTTGCCAGGCAAGAGTATTGGAGTGGGTTGCCATTCCCTTCTCCAGGGGATCCTCCTAACCCAGGGATGGAACCCAGATCTCCCACACTGCAAGCAGATTCCTTATAATCTGAGCTACTAGGGAAGCCCCGTACATTACATATGTGTCTATTCTTTTTCAAATTATTCTCCCATTTAAGTTATTACAGAATATTGAGCAGAGTTCCCTGTGCTATACAGTAGATATTTATTGGTTATCTATTTTAAATACAGTAATGTGTATATGTCAATGTAAAACTCTGAATACCTTGTGTTTATTAGTTTTAGGTAGGCAACATAATGATTTGATACTTGTGTACATTGCAAAGAGATCATCGCAATAAGTCTAGCTAACATTGTTAACACCTGGGAATTAGCATTTTAATTATTACAGCATGTCTGAAATTTGGTATTTTATGTTAAAATTCAAAACATTAGAGCTTAATACATATTTAGTGTATTTAAAGAATAGATTAAAATGGATATTTGTTTTTAAACAGTTCAATAGCAACATCTATGTACATATATTTATGAGTCAACAAATCTGTAGTCATTTTATTGGATTTCTTTGGTCTTAGCTAATATGAGAGCTTTTGTATTTTTGATAAGAAACTTTGCTTCGTCTACATTTATCATGATAAAATATGTCATTGTTGTCTTTTTGCGCACATTTTCCTCTTAGCTATATGCTCTGACATTGTTTTTAGCAATTTCAATATTTTACCTTATGGGCATAGAGAAACATTTTATTTTGACACAGTACTTAACTAAGTAAGTACTTGCTTACTTACTTATCATTTATCTTTGAAAATAGCTCAAGTTTTTCACCCTGTTTTCTTACAATTCAGCACTTACCATGCTATTCTCTTGCTTGAAGTTTCCTGAAGTCTTTTCAGCAATGAAAGAATAGTACCAATTATACTGAATTCCTTGCTCTGGCTTACAGAACCCTGCGCAATCTCACCAGCCAACTTCTCTCACTTGTCTTTAATCGCACTCCCCACTCTGCTCCAACCACACTGACCTCCTCCTCACTGTATTTTAACGTCACCAAGCAATTGCTTGATGGCCTCTGCAATAGAAAATTCAGAATCTCAGTTTAGAGATCTGATCAGTGTCCCTGATCACCAAATCTGGACCACTTAGAGTGGCTGTCATGATGGCCTCCGTGACATCAATGCATCTTATTCCTCTGCATTGTCTTTTTTCATTGACACTTTCCTAATATTGTTCTCTCTCTAATATTACAGATGTTGGTGTCTCCAGTGCAAGTTCTGGTATATCTTCTTCACCATTTTATCTTTACTTCTTTAGGTGTAGCCAGTCAGATATATTCATGAACAATGTAAATGAGTAGGTACTCATGAGGTAGATTTCAAGGAAATGTTATCCAAATGGATGATAATACTTGGTGTCATCTGGTCTGTTACTTCTGATATAAAAATAGGTCTGGAAAAGTAGCCTATTCTACAAAGATTACGGTTACCTAAATCCACTTTTGGGCTTCCCTGATAGCTCAGATGGTAAACAATCTGTCAGCAAGGAAGAAGACCTGGGTTTGATCTCCGGGTTGGGAAGATCCCCTGGAAGAGGGCATGGCAACCCACTCTAATATTCTTACCTAGAGAATCCCCATGGACCGAAGAGCATGGTGGGCTACAGTCCGTGGGGTCGCAAAGAGCTGGACATGACTGAGCAACTAAGCACAGCACAAATCAACTTTTATTTGGCCAATTCATTGATGGATTAATGAACAAACAAAATTATGCATTATAGTGAAACAACAAAAAAAAATAATAGATAATTAGTCCTGAAAAGGTTTATCAGGGAAGACTTCAAGGAAATCCATGGCCCAAAAACATCTAGCAACCACAAGTGTTTTCCCAAAATAGCTATTTTAGTCCTGTTTAAATTGCAAACCTACAATTTGTTATGAACGAGTGAAATATTCCAGAAACATTAGTATTTTGGATTTCAGACAGTATACTCAGAATTCTCATGTGTGAAAGAGGTTTGAAAATTTTTTCAGCTTATGAATCCAGTTTTACACTTGGCAAATAGGCAATATCTGGATTTTCAGTAGGGTTATGGTTGCCAGAATTAGCAAATAAAAAGAGGACACACAGTTAACCAGCTAAATCTGAATTTGAATTTCATGTGAAAAACAAAACAAAAAATAATGTAAAAGTTTTTGATGCAATATCTAGTGCATACTTATGCTTAATTGTTTGCTCTTTATCTAAAGTTCAGTTTTAACTAGGTATTCTGTGATTTATCTTGCAACCCTGACCAGAGTATCTTGCTGAGCTGTATCTATCTCCTCTAATTGGTACACTTAGAATATCCATCCTATTTATAAAGCAGGAAAAGAGTAGCGCCTAGTTCTTGGTGCCTCTGGCTTCCTGAATATAAAAGAACATATTCATTGGCTGCTTTAGACTCTGGATCTTAATGGGCCTTTTGACCCTTAGTTTAGTAATAAATTGTACCCGAGATGTGAAAATAAGCTTTGGTACATTCCATATCCATGTTTGTTTCTGTTAATGGTACATTCTCTTTTTCTCAGAATCTTCTGAGACTCCATTAGAAATCACTTGGCTCCATCATTCTCCAAACAAATTGCTGCCTAGTCAGTTATTTAGTCAAAAATCCAAAGTGTTTTAAGATGATAGCATGAGTGGGAAATGGTTTATGTTTCCCAAACAGTGTAAAGTACACCATCGACCTTGATGGAGCATAAAACTTGACAACACTAGGAAGTTACCTCATTTATGGGCAGTGTGAGCTAGGAGTTTTCACTTAGCTGGCAGGAATTTTCAGGCACTGGGGAAATACGATAGCTATATGCTATGTTTCTTTTTTAATGATCATGTCCTCAGTTTGCTAATTCAATTTTCCTTTGCTTGTTGGCATTTAATGTGGGAAAAGAGGACATAAAATGTGAACCTTTCAGATTTCTGCTAATAACACATTAATATAAATGTGTCTACATGTCTACCTTCATTTCTTCTATTTATAATAGGGGCAAATGCAGGCTTAATATTATTTCCCTACCTGTTCTCTCAGAAACCTTAAGCTAATGAGTATCACTTCTCTCTGTTGTACAGACAGCCTCCTTCAATTGGATACTTCATATTGGTTTAGAGAGTTTTTCAATTTCCCATAAAAGTATACTTCCTAGATTCCAAACCATGCACAGCCACACTCTGCTTCCTCTTACTCACAACCAAGCTTCTCAGAGTTTTCCATGGTCACTCTATTTCTCACCGCCCACTTCATTCTGCATTTACTGAACTATTACTTCCACCCCTCGCATCCTCCCAAGAAACTCTCTCCAAGATAGTCATCATATTATACATCCTGTGGCTAAATCCTTAACTTTTGTGGCAGGCAAAATAAGTGCCCCCAAAGACATCCACCTCCTAATTCCTGGGACATGTTATGTTAACATATTATGTTATGTGGGAAGCGAATTAAGAAAAGATGTATATGCAATTGCTAATCAGATGAACTTTAAATAGATTTTCCTGGATTATCCAGGAAGGCTGAATGAAATTGCAGAGGTTTTTAAAAGTGGAAATGGAGGCAGAAGAGAGAGAATCAGAGAAAAATAAAAAAAGCAGCATGAAAAGGACTTGGCTTGATGCTGCTGGCTTTGAAGACTGAGGAAGGGGCTTTGGGTCAAAGAATGTAGCTAACCTCTAGAAAATGGTAAAGTCAAGAGAATGTATCTTATCTAGAGCCTTCGGAAAGGAATGCAACCTACTGTTGCCTTGATTCAACCCAATGAGATCTGTGCCAGAGTTCTAACTAATAGAATTGTAAGATAATGTATTTGTGCTATTTTAAATCAGTTAATTTGTGACAATTTGTGACAGCAAGAGGAAACTAATACAAATTCCTTGATCTAACTTTCCTCTACTTAAGACTATGGACTTCCAAGGTGATGCAGTGGTAAAGAATCCCTCTGCCAATGCTGGAGACACAAGAGACTCTGGTTTGATCCTTTGATCAGGAAGATTCCCTGGATAAGGAAGTAGCAAATGGCTCCAATATCTTGCCTGGAGAATTCCCTGGACAGAGGAGCCTGGTGGGTTACAGTCCATGGGGTCACAAAGAGTTGGAATGACTGAGCACGCATACATGCATTTAAGCTTATGCGAGGGAATTCCAGAAAAACATATACTTCTGCTTTATTGACTACTTAAAAGCTTTAGACTGTGTGGATCACAAGTATGGAATGTTATTAAAGAGATGGGAATACTGGACCACATTACCTGCCTTCTGAGAAAACTGTATGTGGGTCAAGAAGAAACAGTTAGAACCAGACATGGAACAACCGATTGATTCAAAATTGGGAAAAGAGTCTGATAAGGCTGTGTGTTGTCATCCTACTTATTTAACTTGTATGCATAGTACATCATGCAAACTCCAGGCTGGAGGAAGCACAAAATGGAATTAAGATTGCCAGGAGAAATTTAAACAACCTCAGGATTGCAGATGATACTACTCAAATGCTGGAGGAACTTAACAGCCTTTTGATGAGGGTGAAAGAGAAAAGTGAAAAGGCTGGCTTAAAACTCAACATTCAAAAAACTAAGATCAGGACATCCAGTCACATTACTTCATGACAAAAGATGGGGGAAAAGTGGAAACAGTGCGAGATATCATTTTTGGGGGCTCCAAATTTTCTGTGGATGGTGACTGCAGCCAGATTGCTGGGAGAAATATCAATAACCTCAGATATTCAGATGCCACCACCCTTATGGCAGAAAGTGAAGAAGAACTAAACAACTTCTTGATGAAAGTGAAAGAGGAGAGTGAAAAAGTTGGCTTAAAGCTCAACATTCAGAAAACGAAGATCATGGCATCTGGTCCCATCACTTCATGGCAAACAGATGGAGAAACAGTGGAAACAGTGTCAGACTTTATTTTTGGGGGCTCCAAAATCACTGCAGATGGTGACTGCAGCTATGTATTAAAAGACTCTTACCCCTTGGAAGGAAAGTTATGACGAACCTCAGTTCAGTTCACTCACTCAGTCATGTCCGACTCTTTGCAAACCCATGAATCACAGCACACCAGGCCTCCCTGTTCATCACCAACTCCCGGAGTTCACTCAAACTCATGTCCATCGAGTCCGTGATGCCATCCAGCCATCTCATCCTCTGTCGTCCTCTTCTCCTCCTGCGCTCAATCCCTCCCAGCATCAGGGTCTTTTCCAGTGAGTCAACTCTTCACATGAGGTGGCCAAAGTACTGAGTTTCAACTTCAGCATCAGTCCTTCCAATGAACACCTAGGACTGATCTCCTTTAGAATGGACTGTTTGGATCTTCTTGCAGTCCAAGGGACTCTCAAGAGTCTTCTCCAACACCACAGTTCAAAAGCATCAATTCTTCGGCACTCATCTTTCTTCACAGTCCAACTCTCATATCCATACATGAACACTGGAAAAATCATAGCCTTGACTATATGGACCTTTGTTGGCAAAGTAATGTCTCTGCTTTTCAATATGCTATCTAGGTGGGTCATAACTTTCCTTCCAAGGAGTAAGCGTCTTTTAATTTCATGGCTGCAGTCACCATCTGCAGTGATTTTGGAGCTCAAAAAAATAAAGTCTGACACTA
>NW_011494640.1:7098924-7103050 GCF_000754665.1 Bison bison bison
TGGGATTGGAATGAAAACTGACCTTTTCCAGTCCTGTGGCCACTGCTGAATTTTCCAAAATTGCTGGCATATTGAGAGCAGAACTTTCACAGCATCATCTTTCAGGGTTTGAAATAGCCTCACTGGAATTCCATCATCTCCACTAGCTTTGTTCATAGTGATGCTTTCTAAGGCCTACTTGACTTCACATTCCAGGATGTCTGGCTTTATGTCAGTGATCACATCATCATAATTATCTGGGTCCGGAAGCTCTTTTTTGTACAGGTCTTCTGTGTATTCTTGACACCTCTTCTTAATATCTTCTGCTTCTGTTAGGTCCATACCATTTCTGTCCTTTATCGAGCTCATCTTTGCATGAAATGTTCCCTTGGTATCTCTAAGTTTCTTGCAGAGATCTCTAGTCTTTCCCATTCTGTTATTTTCCTCTATTTCTTTGCATTCTTTCCTCTATTTCCAGGATCCTATGCAATATTGCTCTTTACAGCATCAGACCTTTCTTATCACCAGTCCCATCCAAAACTGGGTATTGTTTTTGCTTTGGCTCCATCCCTTCATTCTTTCTGGAGTTATTTCTCCACTGATCTCCAGTAGCATATTGGGCACCTACTGACCCAGGAAGTTCCCCTTTCAGTATCCTACCATTTTGCCTTTTCATACTGTTCATGGGGTTCTCAAGGCAAGAATACGGAAGTGTTTTGCCATTCCCTTCTCCATTGGACCAACCTAGACAGCATATTTATTAAAAAGCAGAGACATTACTTTGCCAACAAAGGTCTGTCTAGTCAAGGCTATGGTTTTTCCAGTAGTCATGTATGGATGTGAGAGTTGGACTATAAAGAAAGCTGAGTGCGGAAGAATCGATGCTTTTGAACTGTGGTGTTGGAGAAGACTCTTGAGAGCTCCCTGGACTGCAAGGAGATACAACCAGTCCATCCTAAAGAGATCATTCCTGGCTGTTCACTGGAAGGACTGATACTGAGGCTGAAACTCCAATACTTTGGCCATCTGATGTGAAGAGCTGACTCATTTGAAAAGACCCTGATGCTGGGGGAAATTGAGGGCAGGAGGAGAAGGGGACAACAAAAGATGAAATGGTTGGATGGCATTACTGACTCAATTGACATGAGGTTGAGGTTTGAGCAAGCTCCAGGAGATAGTGAAGAACAGGAAAGCCTAGCATGCTGCAGTCTCTGGGGTCACAAAATTTCATACAAGACTTAGTGACTAAACAACAGCAACAATAACAGTACATGACTTGATTTGAATACTGTGTTAGCTAGGAAAAGATAGGCTTCAGGTACAGCAAAGCATAAAAAAATGCCATTTTGGGAAGATAGAAGAAATAAGTTTTTTTACAGTGAGTACTAAGAAGAGTTAATAAAAAGAGTTATAAAATAGTGACATGAGATTTATAACAATAAGTGTATTTAATAAAAATGAATCCTTCTGTACATAAAATAAACAAGGGCCTACTGTATAGCACATAGAACTGTTATATTTAATATCTTGTAATAGTCTATAATGGAAAATAACTTGAAAAGAATACAGATATACATGTATATCTATTTACACATAACTGAATCACTTTGTTGTACAGCTGAAACATTATAAATTAACTATACTTCAGTTTAAAAATAAAGGATGCTCTATGATGCTTGTGACATGCCAGGTACTCCTCCAAGACGTTCATGTGTATTAACCCATTTAATAATCCCTACATACACAAGCACATTTTTCCCACGTGGCACTAGTGGTAAAGAATCCACCTGCTATTTCAGGAGATGCAAGAGATGCAGGTTTGTTCTCTGGGTCAGGAAGATCTGAAGGAAATGGCAATCCAGTGTTCTTGCCTGGAAAATTCCATGAACAGAGGAGCCTGGCGGTCTACAGTCCATGGGGCTGCAGAGTCAGACACGACAAAGACATGACTAAGCACACATACATAACTTAGGAGGACAGTACCATTACTAACAGAGGAATGAGGACATTGAGGCACAGAATGCTGACAGCATGCCCAGTCAGGGGCAGGACCGAACATGCTGAATCCAGGCATCTGGCTCTAGATGTGTCCTGTTGACCACCACAAGTTGTACGTAGGTTAAAGAATGCTTTTGTATTAAGAATTTAATGGTAAGTAAGAATTTGAAATTTTGGCTGCATGAAGCATTTAAAGGTCCAGGGAGAAGTTTAAGTGTGTCAAAAGAATTTGGAAATCTAGCTAACAGAAATGTAATCTCAGGGGTTCGTAGGGCAGAATTGCCTTGTGTATAGCCTCCTAAAGCTTAAAGCTTGATTTTCCTGTACTACCGGCCAGGGTTTTTATTAGCTGAAAAGAATCCAATTGTTATTTCTAGTGAAAGACATTTCCAATGGTTATGGGAAATAAAGCTGTAATTACTCAATATTAAGAATGCCAATGATTGGTTATAACTTTGAAAAACTCTCAAATTAACACTGCTTGTAGTTTATTTCAAATGTAAAAAAGGATCACAGTTCTAATAATTAAGTCTTTGACCTATTATTCTTTGTTCTTTAATTGGCTATAATTTTTTCTACAATTGTTTTATTTTTAGTTTTTTTTCCCTTGAGGGAGGGTAGCACAATCAATAAATTCTAAAAGGACAAAAATTTAAGGTATTCTCAAATCCTATCTTTTTTCCTGTTCAGTGATTTTATGTTTTAGGATTAAAAATACCAATGGCTAAATACTATTTTAGGCAAAGAAAGGAAATGAACAAATCTTCATTATTTTAAGATGACAGCATTTTGTAGAAGAAACAATGGCCATGAAATTTAACCAGATTGTGATTTAGTTATACAATTTTCCATCATACCGAACTATGTTGACAGAAGAGTCATTGGAGAGAAGATTGTGTTTATGTTGCATTATTATCCTTTGCTTCAAGTAACAATAATTGATCATTTTTCAATACTAAGGAACTTGTGAGGGTATTGTGTTGCATTTATCACCATGTTATAAATAATATGTTAAAAAACAGGAAGACATATAAAATTCCGTAATAATCCTGTTTAATGTAATAGCAAATAATTCCATTGAATATAAAAGAATTAACTGTACAGCATCAACCAATGTGCTGTATAACACACTAAACGCTTCTCGGGAAATCATTTTTTTTAAGCAATTTAGTAATTTGAATGTGATGATACATTTGCTATGCAGCATTCTAAAATGCAGAACTTTGAGCAAAAATGTACAAAGTATAAAATAGAAAGTTGATTCAATTATAGAGAAAAATACCCCATAAAAGCTATAATTTGTTATCATATAGTCAAGATACACAGGGCAGAAATCACTTACTGTGAATAAAAGGGTGAAGATCAGTTGGAGAAGAGGGATAGGGAGACAGGGAGAGAGAGGTTTGTTTCATGAAGAAATGTGGCAATACATAGACACATTTTAGTTGTTGAATTTTGTGTAAGTGGGAGGTAGGTAATTTTAAAGTTGTATATCAAGACATTTTGACATCTTAAAGTATCTAGAAAATTAGGGTATTGTAAGAAACCTTGACACGCAAGCTGAGAAAACTGTCTTTTCAGGACAAATTAGGAAAACCAAAAAAAAAAAAAAAAAGCCAGTTGAATTGATCAGTGGAAGACTAAATCTAGAGAATTGTGTACCCAAGATCATACATCACCGATATTTCATCCAGGTTTCTGCCCTATTTGCAGCTTATTAATTCAGTGGAGTAAAAACCAAGGCTTTAAAAGAGGGAAAGGCAAGTCTTTCTTTTAAAGTGCTTTTGAAGTTTTTCCTCATGGATTGTAGATTGTGATTACAAGTACCATTTGAGAAAAGATCAAACTTTTGCTCATATTTATTTTTAGAAAAAGAGGACTGTCTCTTTTAAGAACAGAAATAAAATAATCATTTAAATTTACATAATTTTTGGACAAGGAGCAAACTCTTAAGAAAGTTGAACATGTAATGGCTTTTATTTAAAGTCATATATTATGTCTAAATGGAGAAGACAATGGCACTCCACTCCAGTACTCTTGCCTGGAAAATCCATGGACAGAGGAGCCTGGTAGGCTGCAGTCCATGGGGTCACAAAGAGTCGGACACGACTGAGCGACTTCACTTTCACTTTTCGCTTTCATGCATTGG
>NW_011494640.1:7103150-7120354 GCF_000754665.1 Bison bison bison
CTTGCCTGGAGAATCCCAGGGACGGGGGAGCCTGGTGGGCTGCCGTCTCTGGGGTCGCACAGAGTCGGACACGACTGAAGCGACTTAGAAGCAGCAGTAGCAGCATTATGTCTAGTATGTCCAAACCTGTGATTTTGAATCAAGATGTTCCAAACTATTATTTACTAATAATAATTCTTTACTTCTAACCTTAAAACAATTTGAAGTTATCATAAATTTCTATGTGCTAGAGTAGCTTTTTCTAAAAGTGTAGAGATAAAATATTAAAATGTTCAGGTTTTTTTTTTTAATTTTTTGTGATCACTATTTTTCTATGTCCTCCTTTATATTTCTTTATAAGCTGTTCACATTTCACTTTCTAGTATTTTAGATTAACCAGAGTAAAAAGTTGAATCCATAATTTAGTAAATATGATCCCCACAGGTAGAAATTCTTATTCAGTGTCTGGACTACCTAAATGAACATTTAGATGTTATATAGACCCTGGTGCTGGGAAAGATTGAAGGCAGTAGGAGAAGGGGATGGCAGAGGATGAGATGGTTGGATGGCATCACCAGCTCAATGGACATAAGTTTGAGCAAACTCCAGGAGATGGTGAAGGACAGGGAAGCCTGGCGTGCTGCAGTCCATGGGGTCACAGAGAGTGGGACACAACTGAGTGAACAACAGACACTTAATAAAAAGGGAATTATATAGTCAAACACAAAATTTCATTTAACATGTAGCAAAGCAAAATAACTTATCCAACCATCTCTTCTATCATGCAGATTATCATAATCATGAAACATTTATACTTGGAAATTTGTTCACATGACTATCATTTCCTCAGTGAACTAGACTTTCTCTGAATATACCATTAATTGATATATTCAGATCTATTATTTCTCACCCAGATCTATTATTTCCTCTTAATTATACACTGAGATATGAGTTACTTGAAATTCAGTTGACTCAGTTACTTTTTTCCAAAGACAACAAGTTAAAATCTAGTCCCTAAGGAACAAGCATTTTTTTCTATCAGTCTTGACCCTACCTTTATTTTTATATTATTATTTCTTTTCTTAATTGTTTCAAAAAACAAGGAAATAAAATATTAGTTTGTGAAATTCTGGAAAAGATGATGATTTAGGTTTTGTTTCACACAGTTGGAAAAAAATGTCAACATCCTAAACCTCCAAACAATAAACTTCTAAATACTTTAAAAATGGTGGTAATAACTAGACATATTTTGAAAACAAGAATGAAAGAAAGAAATTGAAATAAGACACGGTAGAATTTAAGAATAATCCATATTGTACTGGATCGGAGTTGGAGGTGCATGAGCTCTAGATTCTGTAATCGTGCAGTAAGATAGTCTACACTGAAATTCAAAAGCAGAAGTTAGAATACGAGCTATATTAAAAACAAAACAGAAAAATAAACTGTAAATTTTAAAATATGCAATTTATACAGCTTTTTAAAATACAATGAAACACATATATGTACCTTTGGAAAAAAAGTAAAATTTTATTGAAGGATATTAACAGGACCCATATTATTTTTCATGGCAAATTTAAGCCATTCACTTGTAGACAACAAAAAAAAGCAAAATTAAAGAAAGTTCAAAGGTTGAATAACATGCATATTTTTGAAAACTTCCCACTCTAAAATAAATGCTTCTGATAATTGCTATTACCTAATTAAAATGAACAATTAATGAATAGATATGAAATGTTACACAAAATACTACTCAGTAGAGGATTCACTTGAGTTGGTTGAAAAAAACATTCTTTTCCATAGACCCTACTGATTAAACTAGAGATAATGAGTAGAAATACTATGAGTTAACCCAATTTCTATCAATAGGTGGTATATACATTGGTTAAAATACAAGCTGTAGTGTAAGACTATATCTTACACTAGATTTCTGGACTATCTATGATATTTGAAAAAATAATAATACTTACCTTAAAGAAGTATGTTTTTAATTAAATGACAAAGTATGTAGCCTAATGCCTAGCACATAGTAAGAACCTAGCTAACAATTTATAATATGAGTGTCATTAATTAAATAAAAGGAAATATCCAAGCAGTCTATGAATATGAGAATCTAAATGGTTCTATAAAGGGTAAAGATATACTACCACAAGCCCACATCTGTTGGAAAGGATCTTTCATTTATATTGCTCTGCTATCTGACAGCTTAGCACTTAAGAAAAAGAAGTTAACAGAGTACCTGCTATTCAGCTTAAATCCCTCCTGACTTCACTCTTCAAATAAGCACAAATTATTGCTATAGCCCTTCTGTATTCCAGAATGTTAAGTGCTTTATTTCCCAGAGGAAGCTGACACCCTCACATTAAATTACACAAAGAAAAACTGATATAAAGTATGTAGTAATTTTCTACCAAAATTCAGCATTTAAAAATAGCCAGAGATATACAGTATTGCTCTCACGTTATGTGCCATATGTAAGAAACAAATTTTCTTATATATGAACTGACAATTTTCCCCATATTCTTTTAGGAGTTTCCAGGTTTAAAATGTCAAGTGCCTTTAAATACGCTAGATGGTGGCCTATAGATATTTTAACGATAGTTTAAATTATACAATTTCTGTGCAAATAATAATATTGAACAGAAATAAAGTGTAAAAGTAATTGTACATGTGCGCTCAGTTGTGTCTGACTCTTTGTGACTCCATGGTCTATAGCCTGCCAGGCTCCATTTGTTCATAGAATTTTCCAGGCAAGAATACTGGAGTGGGTTGCTGTTTCCTACTCCAGGGGATCTTCCAACCCAGGGATCAAACCTGTGTCTTTTGTGTCTCCTGCATTTTCAGGCGGATTTCTTGCCACTCTGCCACCTGGGAAGCCCTTATTTTTACATGTAGTTCAATCCAAAACTAACTAGAACTTTATGCAGTCCATGTTAATTATCAGTATAATGAAAGAAAAATAGATAACAAAGTTATGCAAAAGGGACCTTGTTTTGCCCTGGGGTTTTTAGTCTGCTTTTTCAACTCACCTGTATACAGGATTTGACTTTTGGTGTGTGTGTTTTTAACAACAATAAATTAATATTACAATAGTAATTGAATAACAAGTTGCTATTGTTTTTATGTGTACATTCTTATATAAGATACATAAGCATGTACATATATAAACATATATTTAAGCACACAGATGTGTGTTATGTGAAAAGTGAAACACTGAAGCAGCAAATATTAACGTTGATTTCTCAGTCACTGTTTCTATGGAAACATCACAGAGAAGAGAAATATATAACATCTGAACTCCTTTGCAATAACATCGGTAATACAGTTTTCCAACTCATTTCTTAACAAAAGCTGTAGTGCTGCTCAGCTTCAAAATTATGACCTTCAAACCTTCAAAATTACGGTTTCATGACCAAAGCTAATGGGTCACTTAGAAACCACCTCCTTTCTATCTCAAAACAAATTCATTTTTTTATTATAGTGATTTACTTTTAAGTTCCTCCTTGAAAAATATATCAAAGTATTCATAAAATCCATGATTATAGTCTATGAATAGATGCCATACCTGTAACCGCCTGATACAATGCCCTGCAGAGTGTGTTCAAAATTATTTTAAGTTCAAAGTTTTAAATGGGGAACATTTAATATATTTCTTGATAGTGATACAAGATGACTCATCCATTTTTTAAGTGATAATTGAAAGTATTTTAAAAGAAAAGCTGCAAAATAAGTATAAGACATTACGTTAAGCACATTGGTATCCAGCATAGGCAGGCATTGAGTATCTTAAGTGTGTTATTTACCAGTTAGCATAAATGTCATATTTTAAAAAAAGAAAAACTTTTAAAAGAACTATAATATAGTCAAGAAATTTATCCTTAAAATTTGGATGTGTCGGTTTTTTAAATTGTGGTATGTTGCTTTACAATGTTATATTAATTTCTGCTATACAATGAAGTGAATCAGCTATAAGTGTACATATATCCCCTCCCTCTTGCATGTCCCTCCTACCCCACCTCCTATCCCACCCATCTAGGTCCTCACACAGCACCAAACTGGGCTCCCAGTGCCGTACAATAGGTTCCCACTAGCTAGCTATTTTACACACAGTAGCGTATGTATGTCAGTCCCAATCTCCCAATTCTTCCTGCCCCCCTTACCCTTACGTTCATAAGTCTGTTCTCTATGTCTGGGTCCCATTGCTGCCTGCAAATAGGTTCATCGATACTACTTTTCTAGATTCCATATACATGTGTTAATATACGATATTTATTTTTTCTCTTTCTAACTGACTTCACTCTGTATGACAGACTTTAGGGCCAACCACATCTCTACAAATGACCCAATTTCTTTTTTTTTTTTTTTTTTTGTGGCTGAACACATATTTTTCATCTTAATTCAGAAAGTATTTTGATATATTGCTTAGAAGATAGTCCTGACATTTCTGACTTTCCCATTTGCCTAAAATAATTTTTAGAAATTTCAGCTGATTTTAAAAGAAAATCATTAAATATCTCACAACTGTTAGATGTTAACTATATATTCTTGCCTCAAGAACCCCATAAAGATCATGAAAATGCAAAAAGATATGACACCGAAAGATGAGCCCCCAGGTCGGCAGGTGTCCAATATGCTACTTGGGAAAAGTGGAGAAACAGTTCCAGAAAGAATGAAGAGGCCAGGCAAATGCAGAAACAATCCTCAGTTGTGGATGTGGTTGGTGGGGAAAATAAAGTTTGATGTTGTAAAGAACAATATGTTAGTATTCTTCCAAAAACACAAGAGACAACTCTATGCATGGAGATCACCAGATGATCAATACCAAAATCAGATTGAGATGTTCCTACTTCAAAAAGGCTACTTCATTTGAGCCTTATACTACCTCTTCTGAGATAAGTGTGGAGTCCAGTTATAGTTAAGGAGTTTGATATTATGGACTGTAACTTGATGGATGGTTGTTTAGTTGTTAAGTCATGCCCGACTCTTTTTCAACCCCATGGAGTGTAGTCCACCAGCCTCCTCCTCTGTCCACAGGATTTCTCAGGAAAGAATACTGGAGTGGGTTGCCATTTCCTTCTCCAGGGATCTTCCTGGCCCAGGGATCAAGCCTGTGTCTCTCACATTGGCAGGCATAGTCTTTAACACTGAGCCATCAGGGAAGCCCAAAAGGTATTCTAGGAAATGTGAACCCAGAATATGAACTGAGGGCTATCAAACTTGAGAGATTATTTTATTATGCATACTCACAAAATACGAGGGTTTTTTTTTCGCCTCCCTATAGAGTTTAGACCTTGTTGTATAAGCAAATCCTTTAATTTTTAGAGTAGGAGAGTAAACCAATCAGTGAGATGATTTCAGGATTACTTCTCTTCCTGTGTAACTAGTTGGGTGGGGAGCTAGAAAGAAGGATGTGGCTGCTGCTGCTAAGTCGCTTCAGTCATGTCCGACTCTGTGCGACCCCATAGATGGCAGCCCACCAGGCTCCTCTGTCCATGGGATTCTCCAGGCAAGAACACTGGAGTGGGTTGCCATTTCCTCCTCCAATGCACGAAAGTGAAAAGTCAAAGTGAAGTCGCTCAGTCGTGTCCGAATCTTAGTGACCCCATGGACTGCAGCCTACCAGGCTCCTCTGTCCATGGGATTTTCCAGGCAAGAGTACTGGAGTGGGGTGCCATGAAGGATGTGGAAGTTATAGTAATTGTTCACATGAAAGGGAAAAAGGCTCTGATTGCTGATGTATTGATAATGAAGAAGAGAGAACAGATTTGAAAGATTTTGCAGAGTGAATCTTAACTGATTGCATGGTGAGCAAGGCAGAGGGTGAGGTAGCTATGAGGATGGTATTGAGTCAAACAGAAATAGAGGGCATAAACTTTGTTCTGTATTTTCCAGGTCTCCTGTAAAGTTGTTATCATACTTCCATAATTTAAAAAATAAAAGAGAGAAAAGAAAGAAATAGGGGACTTACTGATCAAAACATTTATTACCCTTTACATGGTTTGATTTTGATGTTTCATGGCTTTCCAGGTAGAAAATAATACTGACCAGTTGGAAATTCAGAATGATAATAAAAATTCTGTCTCTATGAATATATACGACTCTTGCAATTTTGATTAAAAGAATTAACTTTAAAGTTTAACAACCAATTGACAGTACCTGGCTTAGTTAAACTTAATTTCACAGAATATACAAACCCTGATGAAAGTGAAAGTTGATCAGTTGTGTCCTACTCTTTGTGACCCCATGAACTATACTGTCCATGGAATTTTCCAGGCCAGAATACTGGAGTGGGTAGCTATTCCCTTCTCCAGGGGATCTTCCCAACCTAGGAATTGAACCCAGGTCTCCTGCATTGCAGGCAGATTCTTTACTGTCTGAGCCACTGGGGAAGCCCACAAGGCATGATGTGGATCTGATAAACAATTCAGTGTCATCCAGAGAAGTAGATGACATAGATTTGAATGATCAACGATGTCATCAGAGGACTCTGAAGTCTAATATAGAAATCTAGAATCTGGAGTGCTAGAGACAAAATGCCATTTTTGTTTCTGACAATGAATAAAAGACAAATGAAATGTATTTTTTGAAATAAAAAGTGTGATGTGATATTTACTGTTCTCAGCTTAGTTTTCAAAAAAAAAAAAAGCTTTTTCCAATATTAAAATGTTATCAATATTGGCTTGGTGGTTGAGTGAATGTCAAACCAGGGGAAGTACTAGAAGTAAATGTAGTGAATAAAATTTTTTAAATCACAGCATTAATACTTCTACATTAAATTTAGAAACAATTTCCTGCATTTGACATTTAAAATAGGATAATGTGGTCTTATTAAATATTTAACAGATTAGCTATATAGTTCCAACGTAAACTCTGACATATTTTAAATTTATGACATTTGGTTGAAAGGTGTGCAAGAATTGTACTAAATTTGTAAATTATGTTGGAATGATAGATGAATTCTAATTTTTCAGTTGATTTAACTTATGAAATTTAATGTAATTTTTTTTAAACAGTGAGAAACTTGTAGCAAGCCTTGAAGAGTTTCTATAAATTTATAAGTGGAAACAATGAAAGAAATTTAGTTTGGTAAATATTAATCAAGGAGACATGAAATTGTTAAAATTTACTAGATTTATGAATAGGATACTATTTATACAGTATACTTCAAGCTCAAGGAAAATCTTTTGAATTTGTAGCATAAATAAGTCCAATATTCATTTAAAATCTTAATGGGTAAAGAGTTCAGTTTTGTTAAATGAAAAAGTTCTATATATCTGCTCTACAACATAGTGTCTAAGTTAAAAACACAAGAATTTTAAAATTTATTAACAGGGTAGATCTCATGTTAAGTGCTCTTACAACACACACACACACACAAATAAAAACAGAAACAGGAAAGCAAAAATATACAAGGAGATGCTGGGAAAGGTTAGTTATATCTATTACCTTATTGTGGTGATCGTGTCATGGGTGTTTGCATGTATCCAGACTCATTAAATAGTACGCATTAAATGCATGCAGTTCTTTGTGTATCAATTATATTTCAACAGAGTTGTTAAAAAGTACCCTAAGGAACAATGAAATAGGTTTCTCTGTATATAAATATCACATATGAACATAAAAGTATAGTTGTAAAACTAGCCTATACAACTGCTTTTATTACCAGAGACTGAAAATAGCATGTACTTCAATTGCTATTATTAACACCACAAAATCCTTATTTCTCTGCATTGGATATTGCCATATTATTAATGACCATTGTGTTTCTGTCATTTTAAAATGTTTGCTTTAATATTTCCTGTCTTTAGAAGTAGAAATATTTCTTTTTAATATTTTTCAACTCATTCACGCAATAAGCATTTCTCAACTACATGATGAGTGTATGGGTTGAAGACAAAAAATAAAGCAGTCATCCTCAACAGAATAATTATTTTGTTACAAGAGTAACAGGAGAATTTGCTGGACCTTCCTCTCTTTTCAGGATACAACCGTAACCCAGTTGTTACAGAGGGGTTGATATTTTTTTAAAGGCTACATCACATTGTGACTCCAACCTACTTCATTTGCTAACATTCTCCATCCTATCCAGTAGTGGAGAAAGACTGCTTAAATATATAAGGTCTTATCTGTTTAAGGACATTCGAGATGCACTATGAGAGGCTAGGGCAGGAGTCATTACCAAAGTAACTAACTGGCTTGGTTTAGGCACTGATCATCAGAGCAGATCCAGCCTGGTCGCTGGAGGAGTCCTCAGTGGTCCCTTACTGTGTCAGATGTTAACTCTTATTGCATCGTGGGGAGGTTCTGGAGAAGTGGTGGGCTGACTAGGGTGAAAATGGGGCACAGGCAGAGTCATGAGTAGGTGTTATTTGTCAACTGTTACAAAAATTTTATCGTATTTTTACAGGAAGTTTAATACCATTGCATTCTGGCCGAACAGCAGCTCTGGATTAAGTCTTTGCCATGGAGTTCTGACTATGCCCTACATTTTTTCTGCAGGTATCATTGTATTCCAGGAAGATAAGATGACCTAAATTTCTGTTTAGGAAGTAATATTTCTCTTATTGATTAGCAAATCAATGCTCTTAACTTAGAAATAACTGTGCTATTATGCTGAAGAGCCCTTGGTTTATTCCTCCTCTGATCTTGGTTATATGAGCTTTACAGGAGAGCCTCACAAGCTTTGCTTTAAATAGCTTCACTCTCTGATTTGTAGAGAGAGATACTAGTGTACATCAAACTCCACTATGCCTCATTTCCCACCCAAAGGAGTGAGAGCCACAGTCAAGTGTAAGAAATGATATGTGTCCATCTGATCTTGGGAACTAACCCTATTTGTTATTCTCACTCTTTTGCTGAAATCCCTGCAGTTTTGGCCTTAGCACTTCCTAAGCTTCATCTCACTTCTTATCCCATGTAATTGTCTCATTTGCCCTTGATTCAGGTGTTCATCTGAGAAGGCAATGGCACCCCACTCCAGTACTCTTGTCTGGAAAATCCCATGGACAGAGGAGCCTGGTGGGCTGCAATCCATGGGGTCACTGAGGGTCCGACATAACTGAGAGACTTCACTTTCACTTTTCACTTTCATGCATTGGAGAAGGAAATGGCAACCCACTCCAGTGTTCTTGCCTGGAGAATCCCAGGGACAGGGGAGCCTGGTGGGCTGCCGTCTATGGGGTCACACAGAGTCGGACACGACTAAAGTGACTTAGCAGCAGCAGCAACAGGTGTTCATTTAAGGAAGATTTGTTGTCCATAATACGTGGTTATTCAAACAAAGCATATTTCTACATTTTTCTGCACCTGGACAAAACACAAACAAACAAAAAACACAATAATTTGAAAATTCTGTTAACATAAGAATTAAAAGCCTGTTTTATTCTATTCACCAATTTTTATCCTATTACCATTGCTGAATTATCAGACTGAATACAGTAATAGTAGCATTTTGTGGTTAACTTGTTACTTTTTTTTAATTGTAACAGAAGAACATTATAATTATATTTATTATAAAAATTTACTTGAGTCTCTTTCTTTTCTTGTAGGTTAAGTGGTTCACTGAGCTGTTGCTTAAAATAGAACAGTTATTTGGGAGTCTGCCATGGCATTAAATTGAATTTTCTTCAGCTGTGTTCCAGGATATATTAATTTTGCTTGTTTGAAAAAAAAAAGTGACTTTTCCAATCATTTATTCTTGGTCCCTATCTTACTTGGCTCTGGGCTACTGTAACAAAATACCATAGTTTCATTGGCATAAGCAACACAAACATGTTTCTCACAGTTTTGGAAGCTGGAAGTCCCAAGATTATAGTTCTAGTCTGGTCAAGCTCTGGTGAACTTGTGCTTCCTGGCTTGTGGGCAGTGCCTTCTTGCTGTTCCTCTTCTGGTCAAGAGAAGGTGCTCTGGTCGCTTTGTCTCATAAGGACACTAAACACAGCAGGCACTCTACCCTCATTCGCGCAGTCACTCAGTCGTGTCCCACTCTTTGTGATCCCATGGACTGGAGCCCGCCACATTCCTTTGTCCATTCCATGGAATTTGCAAGGCAAGCATACTGGAGTGGGTTGCCATTTTCTGCTCCAGGGAATCTTCTGAACCCAAGGAGCCAACTGATGTCCCTTTGTGTCTCCTGCATTGGCAGGCAGATTCTTTACCACCGCACCACCTGGGAAGATGCAACCCTCATGACCTCATCTAAATATAATTAACTCCCAAAGGTCTTATACCTTAATACCATCCCAGTGAGGAGTTAGGGCTTCAACATAAAGATTTGGGGTGGGAGGGTGGGAACACAAAGGTAGTCCCAAGCTGTAATGCCTAGAAAATAAAGGAAAAGTGAGGTATAAATGTTCTCAACAGCAGACTCAAGATAGCACAATCTGTAGTTGAAATCCTTGTACCATTTACTTTAGCTTAATTGCTCAGAATGGTGATTGCACAATACTAAAGGAAAGTTTATTTCTGATGAATTATAAAATGTATAATTTTTACTTTTTTTCCTTCTTAGAAAAAAATAAAATCTTAGGTTAAGCTCTTAATTAGAGGAATAGAAATACTTGATTAGAAAGATGGATTATCTGAAACAACTCTTTTCATCCTTAAATATTCAAACTTTACAGAGAAAAAATCACTTATAAACATTCAGTATACATGATCAATTCTAACTTTTAGGAAAAGCTGTTAGAAAATTAGGGAAAATGTTTTTAGAAATAAATTATATCTTTTACAATTATTTAATATATACAAGTAAATTTTATCTATTGTATCTATAAAGTATCTAATAGATAACAATTCTAAATTGCATCTAGTGTATCTACAAATATCTAATAGATACAAATCTAAATTGTATCTATTGTATCTACAAAGCTGTTAGAAAATTGGGGAAAAAATTGCTTTCAGAAATAAATTGTATCTTAAAGGTAACTTGGCATTTTATCGTATTAAACAAGACAACATACAATGCCAGTTAGGGAATGTAAAGTTTATAGAAATACTTTTAAAAATTCATTATAGTTCCATTTGGTACATGTTGCCAAATAAACAATCTAATTAAATGTGACACTCATTAAGCAAATGATTTAAATATAGTATAGGGACACATTCTTTTCTGTATATTTTGTGTTTTAAATGACTAAAACATTGAATTCATCTTACTTTCCATCTCTTCAAAACAATGTAAAGATAAGAAATAAAACATTACAGGTACATTTGAAAGGATCTTTGGTTCTTTTCCAGCATCCACTCTACCTTCTTCACTAGGTTCCAATAATATTATTGACTTGATGTTTATAATTCCAAAATTTTAAAGAATAGTTATTACATAATAAAATTTTTCTCTGATTTTAAAAGTTTTACAAGTGTTATTATTGAAAATGCTCCATTAGTACATCTAGCTTTACGCAGTCTGCATTTTATTTTCAAGATGTTCATATGTGTTTAATTTATTCCTTTTAACTCTACACAATGTTTCATTTCATAAATATGTCATATTTAAATTATTTATTCACCTGCTCAACAATAATTTCTGTTGTTTCCAAATTTTCAGTATTGCAACAATGCTGCTGTAGATATACCTTCGTATACATGTAAAAGTGTCTTGGGTTATTATACTTGGAAATGGCTTCTGGTCTAATTTTGGCAGAATAAATTGTTCTCTCACATATCTGTGTTTCCTCCTAATTTCCCAGCCTTCTTTGCAAGTTGTATTGGTCATATAACTGAGCTCTAGCCAAAGGAATATATGCAAATGTAATATATGCCACTTTTATGATGGCTTCTTAAAAGATTTTGAGTCATTTTCTTGAATTCTTTTTGCTCATTGGGGTTCTCCAGGCAAGAACACTGGAGTGGGTTGCCATTTCCTTCTCCAATGCATGAAAGTGAAAAGGGAAAGTGAAGTCACTCAGTCATGTCCAACTCTTCGTGACCCCATGGACCGCAGCCTAGCAGGCTCCTCCATCTATGGGATAGCTAAGAGTCGGACACAACTGAGCAGCTTCACTTTCACTTTTCACTTTCATGCATTGGAGAAGGAAATGGCAACCCACTCCAGTGTTCTTGCCTGGAGAACCCCAGGGATGGGGGAGCCTCTTGGCCTGCCGTCTGTGGAGTCGCACAGAGTCGGTTGAGTAGAGGAATTTTAAAAGCCCTGAAATAGGAGGCAAGAGGGTGATGATCTTTGATTACTTTTACACACACACACACACACACCCCCCCCAAAAACTAAACTCTTTCCCATATCCTCACTGCTGTATACCACATCCGAGACATCACTATCACCCACATGAACCCTGTAATGGCTACTCACCCTGCCCTGCAACCTCCATATAGCAGCCCCAGTGAACTTACTTTTTCAAAGATTATTTCATTCCCAAGATAAATTTTTCCATTCCTTTCTATTTCAAGCAGAAAAACAAATCCAAAGCTTCTCATACAAGTCTCAGTGTTTCTCATTAGGAATGGTATTAGTATTTTGCAGTAATCTTTTTATGTAAAGGACCTGTCTCACACATTATAGAATGTTTGACATCTTTGGCCTCAGATATCCAGATCCATTTCGGTCGCTCAGTTGTGTCCAATTCTTTGTGACTCCATGACCACAGTATGCTGGGCCTCCCTGTCCATCACCAACTCCCAGAGTTTACCCAAACCAATGTCCACTGAGTCAGTGATGCCATCCAACCATCTCATCCTCTGTCGTCCCCTTCTCTTCCTGCCCTCAATCTTTCCCAGCATCAGGGTCTTTTCAATTGAGTCAGCTCTTTGCATCAGGTGGCCAAAGTATTGGAGTTTCAGCTTCAGCATCAGTCCTTCCAATGAATATTCAGGACTGATTTCCTTTAGGATGGACTGGTTGGATCTCCTTGAAATCCAAGGGACTCAAGAGTCTTTTCCAACACCACAATTCAAAAGCATCAATTCTTCAGCATTCAGCTTTCTTTATAGTCCAACTCTCACATTCATACTTGAGCACTGGAAAAATCATAGCCTTAACTAGACGGACCTTTGTTGACAAAGTAATGTCTCTGCTTTTGAATATGCTATCTAGGTTGGTCATAACTTTCCTTCCAAGGAGTAAGCGTCTTTTAATTTCATGGCTGCAATCACCATCTGCAGTGATTTTGGAGCCCAGAAAAAAATAAAGTCATAATGTGTCATTAACATTGCTCTTCCTCCTCGTAGTTTATTACAATAATCCAGAAGACCCTGCCACCATCCTCACAAACACATGCACACACGTACACTTCCAGCCCTTGGATGAGAAATACTTTGGCTCTGCTTACTTTTCTAACATCAGTCTACTTATATTGTTCCTCTTGTTCACCAAACTGGAGATATAATAGAACTCTTTCTACTCTTTTAAACATTGAGGCTTATTCCCCATGTTCAAACCTTTGCACTTGTCTGCCCTTCTTCTTAGAAAGCTCCTTAGAAATTTGCTTGGCCAACCTCTTCATTGTCCAGATACCCAGTATACGATTAAAACACTCAATATAAAACCATACTCTGTAAAATGCCAACTCCTAAACCTCTCACTTTTAGCCCTCTTGTGTTGTTTACATTGGCTTCCCTGATAGCTCAATTGATAAAGAATCTGCCTGCAATGCAGGAGATCCCAATTTGATTCCTGGGTCAGAAAGATCCCCTGGAGAAGGGTTAGGCTATGCACCCCAATATTTTTGGGCTTTCCTGTGGCTCAGCTGGTGAAGAATCCATCTGCAGTGTGGGAGACCTGGGTTCTATCCCTGGGTTGGGACGATCCCCTGGAGAAGGGAACAGCTACCCACCCCAGTATTCAGGCCTGGAGAATTCCATGGACTATGCATTATCTGCTTCCCATATTACAATGCAATAATTTTTATTCAGGTTTTATTTTTAGGGCAATTTTAGGTTTACAACAAGATTGAGGGGAAGTATAAGATGTCCTATATATCCACCGTTCCCACAAATGCATAGCCTCACCCATTATTAACATCCCCACAAAGTGGTACATTTGTTATGAATGACGAACCTACAGACGCATTCTAATCATCCAAAGCCTCTAATTTACACTATGGGTCACTCTGGATGCTACATATTCTATAGCTTTGGAGAAATGTATAATGAACGGCATGTATTGATCATTTGATATCAGGAATTTGGTCCTTATTTTCATGAAAAGTTTTCTTCTTTCTATCTAGAACTTTGTCTGGACCATGTTGGATATTTTATAAATATTAACTATACAAAAGGAAAAAATCATGAATGAATATAAATTTCTGTCTTAAAAAACTGTCCCTGATCAAACTAGCTAGAGTTGTTACCATCCCACTCATTTTTATTATAAAATTCTGCAGCACATATTGGTATCTAAGCTGTTGAATTTAATAAAATGAATTTGTTGTTTTTCTCCACTAGAATGCAAGCTTCATAGAATAATGATTAAGTCTTATAATCACTCTAGTTCTATCTCCAGATATTAGAAAATTCTCAAAAAATATCACTTGAAAATTGGCTTTTCTTGTTGTGTTTATTGATTATAAGTTGGGCTTCACTGGTAGTTGAGATGGTAAGGAATCTACCTGCAATGCAGATGTAGGTTAGATCTCTAGGTCAGGATGATCTCCTGGAGAAGATCCCACTCCAGTATTCTCACCTGGGAAATCCCATGGACAGATCAGCCTGGTGTGCTACGGTCTCTGGGGTCACGAAGAGTCAGACACAACTGAGCAACTACCACCTTCCCTTTACACTTGGGTTTTGACAAGTTATTATTAATATTTCACTTGGAATTATGTACCTTTGTTTTAAAGAATTATGAATTATATATAGATTTTAATAATTATGTAGAGTTGGTTCTATGTTTAAATGATTTAGTTGCTCCGATAGTCCTAACAGCTTACAGATTCCCATTCTTTAATCCTAAATTTTGGTTCACTTCATGAGTGGCTGGAGTAGTATTTTAAGCATTTTATTTTGTGTTTTACTTTATATTATTTTTCTCTGGGGATCATACAAAATATTATCTATTCTGTGTGACTCCATATTTGTGAGGGAAGATGTGGGCTAGGACAACAGCTTGAGCAGGAACCACATTAAGAGATGCCTGCAGATTCCAGAACAGAAATAGCTGTTTCCTGAAATTCCCCTGAAGGTGACCCTAAGACCACAGAGAAGAAAGTCTGTTATCTGGAAAGAGGAAACTTAGGTGGTCTTGAAAATTCACCTTGTCTTGGGTGTGCCCAGGTTCAGCAAAATGATACTAGACCAAAGCAGACTATGTGCAGAGAGACAATAAACCTGATGACAATAACCTGTGCAGGCTGATATCCAAAAACCAGGGGACCCCTTACTCAACTGAGTGAGACGACAGAACACAACCCAAGGCACAGCCTGCAGCAATGTAGAGAACAGGAATGAGGGGGACAGAATGGAGAGGGGAACAGAAAGCCACAGATTATATAGGTTGTTGGAAGAATTCATTTCTTTATGGTTGTGGCACTGAGGTGCTTAGATCCTAGAGTCACTCCTATTCAATGGCAGTTCATAACATGAGTGGGTGCTTCTCCCTAAAGCCAAAAGGAAGATCCTGTGGATGTTTTACCCTGCTTGAAAGATTTTACCTGATTAGTTCAAACCCACTGAGGATAATCTCTCTTTTGATCAACACAAAGTTATCTAATTAGGCACCTTAATTATATCTGCACATTCCTACCATATTTACCTTGAGTGAGTGAGTGAAAGTTGCTCAGTCATGTCTGACTGTTTGTGACCCCATGGACTATACAGGCTAGAATACCGGAGTGGGTAGCCTATCCCTCCCCCAGATCCAGGGGATCTTCCCAACCCAGGGATTGAATCCAGGTCTCCCACATTGCAGGTGGATTCTTTACCAACTGAGCAACCAGGGAAGCCCAAGAATACTGGAGTGGGTAACCTATCCCTTCTCCAGGGGATCTTCCAGACCCAGGAATCAAACTGGTGTCTCCTGCACTGCAGTCAGATTCTTTACCAACTGAGGTATCAGGGAAGCCCTTAATAACTTTTTTTTCCTTGAAAAAAAAAAAATTTACCTTGAAAGTGAACTTAATCAGAGTGGTGAAATCTATCACATTCACAAATCCTATCCACACTCAATGGGAGACGATTATACAAGGATGTGGGCCTTTAAGAGTTATCTTAGAATTCTGTTTACCACCCAGTCTGTTTCTTGATTTATTTCTCTCCTCTTTCAGTTTATAATAACTGGCAAGAATAAAACAGGCAACACCTTCAACATTTTACTTGGAAATCTCCCTGCTTAAATCACCAAGTTTGTTAGTCAAAGTTCTGATTTCCACATAACTGTAGATGATAATGTCAATAAATGTTCTGCCACTATATAACACGGATCTTTCTTCCTCTAATTTTGCAATAACAGATTTCTCACTTCCTTTTAAGCTTGCACTGGCAATATTTCCAAAGTCTATAATTTTACTAGCAGTCTGTTAAAGACAATTTTGGCTGTCTCTAATATGATATTCAAAAATCTTTTCAACCATGTCCAGCCTGTCCTTTAAATCTCTACCTACTTCCTGGTTCCTAAGCCACTGCTTAGGGATAGGAATATTTAGGTATTTGTTGTGATATTATCCCAGTCCTATATTGTAACAAAATCTATGTTAGTCATCTATTGCTGAATAACAAATTGTTGTTGTTCAGTTGCTAATGTGACAAATACAGTGATAGCTCTATAGAATAAGTGTCTTAATCTCCCTCTTCTATTATATGATGGTGGGTGTTTCTATCTATTTCTACCACCTTGTAACCATTACTCTTAAGGTTTTGTTACAGATTTTTTAAAATCTGATGAAATGTAATTGCGGTCATCTCACACACTAGTAAAGTAATGCTTAAAATTCTCCAAGCCACACTTCAGCAATACGTGAACCATGAACTTCCAGATGTTCAAGCTGGTTTTAGAAAAGGCAGAGGAACCAGGGATCAAATTGCCAACATCCGTTGGATCATTGAAAAAAGCAAGAGAGTTCTGGAAAAACATCTATTGCTGCTTTATTGACTATGCCAAAGCCTTTGACTGTGTGGATCACAATAAACTGTGGAAAATTCTGAAAGAGATGGAAATACCAGACCACCTGACCTGCCTCTTGAGAAACCTGTGTGCAGGCCAGGAAGCAACAGTTAGAACTGAACATGGAACAACAGACTGGTTCCAAACAGGAAAAGGAGTACGTCAAGGCTGTATA
>NW_011494640.1:7120614-7159423 GCF_000754665.1 Bison bison bison
TGGGCTCAAAAATCACTGCAGATGGTGACTGCAGCCACAAAATTAAATGACGCTTACTCCTTGGAAGGAAAGTTATGACCAACCTAGACAGCATATTGAAAAGCAGAGACACTACTTTGTCAACAAAGATCCATCTAGTCAAGGCTATGGTTTTTCCAGTAGTCATGTATGGATGTGAAAGTTGGACTATAAAGAAAACTAAGCGCCAAAGAATTGATGCTTTTGAACTGTGGTGTTGGAGAAGACTCTTGAGAGTCCCTTGGACTGCAAGGAGATCCAACCAGTCCATCCTAAAGATCAGTCTTGGGTGTTTATTGATAGAACTTATGTTGAAGCTGAAACTCCAATACTTAGGCCACCTGATGCTAAGAACTGACTCATTTGAAAAGACCCTGATGCTGGGAAAGATTGAGGGCAGGAGGAGAAGGGGATGACAGAGGATGAGATGGGTTGGATGGCCTCACCGACCCAATGGATATGGGTTTGGATGAACTCCAGGAATTGGTGATAGACAGGGAGGCCTGGCATGCTGTGATTCATGGGGTCACAAAGAGTCGGACACGTCTGAGCAACTGAACTGAACTGATAAACCTTAACTTTAAAAAACTGATGTGCCATGCCTATTTTGTCATAGGACATTATAGGCACATGAACTTCTTGATGTCAATCCATTCAGACATCTCTGCCTCAAGGATTCACACCCATATAAACTTGTTCAGTTTTTTAGTGAAGTCTTGCTATGGTTCCACAGTATCACAGCTTTATCTCTCATCCATAGAACTCTCCATAATAGTTCCCCTTAACCTGAAATTTCATGTAGTATTAATCACTTTGTTTGCCTAGGTCTTTAACGTAGCTCCAATGGTAGAACACACACTATGTTTTCTAATAATTAGTTTTGTCAATACATCTCCCTTTTTTCCTACAAGACTTGGTGATTCCAGAAAACTGAGACTTAATGATTATATCCCTAGTTACTCATACTGAGCCTGACACACCATAGCCGATGGCTGATACTTGATGAAAAAAATCAGTGCATATGTGACAAGGAACTTTTATGTTTTACCAATATTGAATGAACCTCTTCTTCAGATAATGTAAAAACTTAAATAAGTTGTCACAGACCCATCTCAATTGGTTAGACTGTCTGTATGAATAATAAATAGTAAGTTATAAATTTAATGTAGTGGCCTCCATGGTCAAATAACTGGCTAAGAACCACAGATCAAGGCTTAAGCAATCTCAAATTTCACAACATAAAGGTATAAGAGGGTGGACTATTTGATGACCTCTAAGGTTCCTGTCTGCCTTGAATTACATTCATGTATTCAAACTTCTTTGTTTCCTGCAAAGGACCAGATAACATTTTAGAATATTTTAGCTTTGTGTGATAAGAGGATGCATATTCTACCATGGTAATGCAAAAGCATCCATAAACATTATGTATCATGACTATGTTCATGTTTGATACAAGAGAGATATGGCAGGATGTGGCCCATGGGCTGCTGTTTGTCAGCTCTTGTTTTATTCAAACAAATAGGGAACATTTTATGAACATAACATAACATGACATTACACAGAATACTTAATGGAAAATGAAAGAAAGAGAGAGGGAGGGATGGAGGGAGGGAGGAAATAAGACAGCAAGCAAGGAAGGAAGGAAGGGAAAAAAGTACCTTCCCTCTAGTACTTTGTCATCAGATTGAAAGAAACTGACCTTGTATTGCATATGGAAAAGTTCCCACTAATAAAAGGAAACTCATGAAAATGCACTATGATTACTTTCATAGAGAGTAGCAAATCAACAAACAAATCCACAAAGAAAACCAATTCCAGTATCAGGAGTGAGGAGATAGAATAGTCACATAAAAAGGAAGCACTTTTTAATGATATGCATTATAGATGATTTATATCTATAGTGATTTTTGAATATGCAAGTATGCCCACGAATTCTTAACACTTCTCCCTTCAAAAAATAGTAACTAATTATACCCACATTCTTTGAATGAGTAGCAGACTTAGTGACTCAATTCTATTGAATGATAAATGGCAGAGATGACATTCAAGGCTATGTTGTAAAATGGATGGCTCATATGCAATTTTCTCTTAAATTGCTTTCTTTTGAGGAAGTCATTCAGCATGTTGTAGAAATGTTGCTGTTCAGTCACTAAGACATGTCTGACTCTTTAAGACTCTGGACGGACAGCAGAATGCCAGACTTCCCCGTCCTTCATTATCTCCTGGAGTTTGCTCAAAATCACGACCATTGAATCAGTGATGCCATTCAGCCATCTCATCCTCAGTGGCCCCCAACTCCTCCTGCCCTCAATCTTTCCCAGCATCAGGGTCTTTTCCAATGAATTGGCACTTCACATCAGGTGGTCAAAATATTGGAGCTTCAGCTTCAGCATCAGTCCTTCCAATGAATATTCGGGTTGATTTCCTTTAGGATTGACTGGTTTGATCTCCTTGAAGTCCAAGGGACTTTCAAGAGTCTTCTCCAGTACGACAATTGTCAATTATTTGGTGCTCAGCCTTCTTTATGATCCAACTCTTACATCCATACAAGACTACTGGAAAAAACATAGCTTTGACTGTATGGAATTTGTTGGCAAAGTGATGTCTCTGCTTTTTAATAAGCTCTCTATGTTTGTCATAGCTTTTATTCTAAGGAGCAATTGTCTTTAAATTTCACGGCCTCAGTCACCATCCACAGTGATTTTGGAGCCTGAGAAAATAAAATCCGCCACTGTTTCCAATATTTCCCTTTCTTTTTGCCATGAAGTGATAGGACCAAATGCCACAATCTGAGATTTAAGCCAGCATTTGCACCCTCCTCTTTCACCTTCATGAAGAGGCTCTTTAGTTCTTCACTTTCTGCCGTTAGAGTGGTATAATCTGCATATCTGAAGTTGGTGATATTTCTCCTGGTAATCTTGATTCCAGCTTGCGATTCATCCAGCCTGGCATTTCACATGATGCATTCTGAACATAAGTTAAATAAGCAGGGTGACAATGTACAGCCTTGATGTACTTTTTTCCCAATTTGGAACCAGTCCATTTTTCCATGTCCAGTTTTAACTGTTGCTTCTTGACGTACATCCAGGTTTCACAGGAGGCAGGTAAGGTGAGCTGGCATTCCCATCTCTTTAAGAATTTTCCACTTTGTTGTGATCCACACAGTCAAAGGGTTTAGTGTATTCAATGAAGCAGAAGTAGATGTTTTTCTGGAATTCCCTTGCTTTTTCTATGATCCAAAGGATATTGGCAATTTGATCACTGGTTCCCCTGCCTTCTCTATATTCAGCTTTTATATCTGGAAGTTCTCATTTCACATACTGTTAAAGCCTAGCTTAAAGGATTTTGAACATTACCTTGCTAGCATGTAAGAGGAGAGTGGTTGTACAGTAGTTTCAATATTCTTTGGCATTGCCTTTAGGATTGGAATGAAAACTGACCTTTTCCAGTCCTGTGGCCACTGTTGAGTTTTCCAAATTTGCTGGCCATATTGAGTGCAGCATGTTAACAGCATCATCTTTTAGGATTTGAAATATTTCAGCTGGAATTCCATCACCTCTGCTACCTTTGCTTGTAGTAATATTGCCTAAGGCCCATTTGGCTTCACACTCCAGGATGTCTGGCTTTAAGTGAGTGACCACACCATCATGCTTATCCGGGTCATTAAGATCTTTTCTGTACAGTTTTTCTGTGTATTCTTGCCACCTCTTCTTTATCTCTTCAGCTTCTGTTAGATCCTTGCAGTTTCTGTTTTTGATTGTTCTCATTTTTGCATGAAAGATTCCATTCGTATCTCTAATTTTTTTAAAGAGATCTCTAGTCTTTCCCATTCTATTGTCTTCCTCTATTTCTTTGCACTGTTCACTTAGAAAGGCTTTCTTATCTCTCCTTGCTATTCTCGGGAACTCTGCATTCAGTTGGATATATCTTTCCCTTTCTTCTTTGCCTTTCACTTCTCTTCTTTTCTCAGCTATTTTATGGCCTCCTCAGACAACCACTTTGCCTTCCTGCATTTCTTTTTCTTGGGGATGGTTTTGGTCAGTGCCTCCTGTACAATGTTATGAACCTCTGTCCATTGCTTTTCAGGCACTCTGTCTACTAAATCTAGTCTCTTGAATCTATTTGTCTCCTCCACTGCATAATCATAAAGGATTTGGTTTAGGTTATACATGAATGGCCACTGGTTTTCCCTACTTATCTCAATTTAAGTCTGAATTTGGCAAAAAGGAATTCACGATCTGAGCCACAATCAGATTCAAGTATTGTTTTTGCTGACTATATAGAGCTCCTCCATCTTTAGCTGCAAGGAATATAATCAATCTGATTTTGGTATTGACCATCTGGTGAAGTCCTTGTGTAGAGTCATCTCTTGTGTTGTTGAAAGATGGTGTTTGCTATGACTAGTGTTTTCTCATGGCAAAACTTTGTTAACCTTTGTCCTGCTTCATTTTGTATTCCATGGCCAAACTTGCCTATTATTCCAGGTGTCTCTCGACTTCCTACTTTTGCATTCCAGTCCCCTATGATGAGAAGAATATCCTTTTTGGTGTTAGTTCTAGAAGGTCTTGTAGATTGTCATAGAACCATTCAACTTCATCTTCTTCAGCTTTAATTGTTGGGACATAGACTTGGATTACTGTGATATTGAATGGTTTGCCTTGGAGACAAACAGAGATCGTTTTGTCGCTTTTGAGATTGCACCCAAGTACTGCATTTCAAACTCCTGTTCACTATGAGGGCTACTCCTTTTCTTCTAAGGGATTCTTGCACACAGTAGTAGATATACTGGACATCTGAACTAAATTTTCCCATTCCTATTTATTTTAGTTCACCGACTCCTGAACGTCAGTTCACTCTTGCCATCTCCTTCTTGAGCACAACCAATTTACCTTGATTCATGGACCTAACATTCCAGGATCCTATGGAGTATTTGTTCTTTACAGCGTTGAACTTTACTTTCACTATTTTGGCCACATGATGCAAAGAACTGACTCATTGGAAAAGATTCTGATGCTGAGAAAGATTGAAGGCGGGAGGAGAAGGGGAACACAGAGAATGAGATGGTTGGATGGCATCACCAATTCAATGGACATGAGTTTGAGCAACCTCTGGGAATTGGTGATGGACAGGTAGGCCTTGTGTGCTGCAATCCACGGGGTCGCAAAGAGTAGGACATGATTGAGCGACTGAACTGAACTGAATTGAACTGAACACATCTCAAGTTCTTGGAATTGTACAGATAAACTAGATCTGGAATATTGTTTTCTTCCCTGGCTCCAAGGGGTTCCTGTTTCACCTGCACAGAGGTCAGATCCTGAGCAAATGTCCTGAAGGTAAAACTCAAGTTTGTGGGTAATTTGGAATTCCGTCAGTATAACAATGTGTATGTCACTCCCCACTTCATCTGTCAAACATCAAAGTAGTAGCCTCCTGCTTGAGAACCTGAAATTCTTGCTCTAGTGGAGACATCTCTCTTCTGCAACCTGCTCATCTGGGAAGTAAACATGTAAAAAGCAGAGGTAGCCTCATAAGTGAAATAACAAGAACAACAAAAGCAATAAATACTTCAGGAAAAGATTGAATCCTGGAATGCTAGCAAAGATTGTTGAATTTAGCCTCTTCTCGATTTCTGTCTTTTATCTCTACTACCCATTAAACTTACTACTTCACAACTTCTTCCTCAGTTTGTCCAACATATGGATTGGCATCTAAAATAGCAGTTTATTTTCTGCAGTTCCTATGTTGGGAATTTTCAGTAGGTGTTGGAATCTGCATTTGCTGCACCAACAATTTAGGATGACTTTTCCATATTTCTCTGCTGGTAAACAATATCGTATGGTAATAATAATTTAAAATACCCCCTGGTGTTAATGTCCCATGTATCATTTGGGTGAAGGTGGTAGTTATCTTCTGTTCTCCTCATGTGAGAAAAATGCAGAATTTCCTGACTGAGAGAATGTGTCTTTGGCAGAAGACAGACTTGCATCTCTCCCAGCCTTCTCATGAGAAATGACCAAGCTTCTACATGTGTAGTTTGTGACCATGTCAATGATCCTTTTATCCACTTTATTTTGAGTTTCCCATAAACCTACTCTGAGACAAGTTCCCATGTGCAGATGGGTTGGGGGTTACTCTTGGATGACATCCATAAAGAAGTGAGGAAGGCAGGATGCAGCAAGAGGGCAAAGTTGACCTGCACTGATGTCGTAGTTAAGGCTTTAGCTAATTCTATACAATGCTCTAGAGCTGGGAAAGACCTTTGGTCTTGCCCCAAATTTTTAAAGTTTGCTTACACCTTTGTATTAATATCTTTACATCAGCCAGTCATTAGAAGCAAGTCACCCCAGACAGAGCTTATAAGCCTGAATGAGGCAGCTTCTTAGGGCTTGCTGCAGCAATTCCCAGAGAAAGACAAATGTATTATCAAGTGTTAATATTCTCAGAGGTTGGTGGAAGAGAGAAATGGGTGTATCATCCCTGAAGAAGAAATCAGGTAGTCATTGCAGATCCCCAGAGAAATTAAACCGTATGTCATGAACTCACTAGCTCTTGTCTACACAGCTAACCAATCACTGAAGTCAGGCTAGACCACTTAATCTAGTTGGATTATGTAACTCAGGAATAGGAGAAAAACACAAAGGAAATGAAAGTGAAACTCTTAAATTCTTTATGGATATAAGCTAGGAGAGAGTTACAACTATTTCTCTTTAAATACTATAGACAGAATTTGGTTAGATAAAATAAGCGATCAATATAAATTAATGCAGAGTACGTAGGTCTCACTTCAGTATCGTGGAGTGAACATCAATATTCAGCTCTCTAGTACTGCATCAACACTTACTTAAAGAAGGTATATACCAAGGTTTTCTCGGTGCCATATTGTTATCTCAGATATTGGTCTTCAGTTTCACTTGCCCGTCGATTTTTGCACCACCCCCTCTTGTCCTTTGTGCCTTTGTCCCTCCCCAATTTCATATACAGAAGTCCCCTACACATGAACAAGTTCCATTCTGAGAGCATGTTCCTAAATTCGGTTCGTTCCCAAGTCCAACAAAGTTAGCCTAGGTACCCAATAAACGCAATCGGCTATATAGGAAGGTACTGTAATAGATTTATAGTACTTTTCACACAAATAATACATAAAAACAAACACAAACATTTAAAAAAAAACATTTTTGATCTTACAGTAAAGCACCTTGAGAAGTACAGTAGCACAGTACAACAGCTGGCATATAGGGGCTGGCATCAAATGAACAGGCAAGAAGAGTTACTGACTGAAGGCGGAAGAGGGGGTGGGAGATGAAGAGCTGAAGGATCATCTGCAATAGGAGATGGCCGGCAAGTTACAATTGCACTCACACCTGATGTTGATGGAACAGGCTCTGGTTCCTTGCTGGATTCAATTCTATCTACCCTTTTTAGAAAAAGGAGCCTACCAGGCTCCTCCATCCATGGGATTTTCCAGGCAAGAGTACTGGAGTGGGGTGCCATTGCCTTCTCTACCTAGAGTATAATGCCTTTTCTCAAATTCTAGTGCCTGGAAAATTCGGCTCTATCCTGAGGTCACAGAGCCTAAGAATCTATAGGTTAATCAAATCCTTGTATAAATTTAGCTTATTATTAGTTACTAATAATTGCTATCTTGTTGCCCAGGACTTTCATTTACTGATTGCTTTTCTATATCTGTTTTTAACATCTACTGAAGATAAAAATAGTAACCCACTTCATACTTTTGCTTAAAAATTGGGTTTCTTATATAAGTAGCCTTATGCAAAGCCCTTCAATGTAGAGCCGTTCAAATACTCCTTGGAGTATTTGAAAAATTTTATTTAGGAAAAATAAAAACCTAAAGGTCTTCATGACTATCCTGGTTGTGCATTACTGCCTAATAGACCATCTTGAAACTTGGTGGGTTAAAATGACAATTTATCATTACCTGTCATGTTTCTGTGGATTGACTGGTCTCAACAGGATGGCTCTCAGAACACAAGAAAATGACAGCTGCAGTCAGACAACAGACGTGACTGCAGTCATCTGAAATCTAGATTAGGCTGAATGTCCAAGGAGGCTTATTCACATGGCTGTCAGCTTCCACTGGAGATCTTCTGGGAGCCTAGCTGGAGCTGTTGAGCAGAGTCCACACACAGTGTCTTTCTGTGTAACTTGAGCTTCTAAGAGCATGGCAGTTGGGTTTCCAGGGGGAGTGATCCACAGAGGGAGTGTTCCAAGAGGCAGGAAACTGAGGCTATCAGTCTTGTTATGGGCTGGGTAGAAACTGTATGCTGGGGCTGTGCTGTTCTCAGTCATGTCCTACTCTTTGCGACCCCATGGACCTTAGCCCCCAGGCTCCTCTGTCCACGGGATTTTTCCAAGCAAGAATATTGGAGTGGCTTGCCATTTCCACCTCCAGGGGATCTTCCTGACCCAGGAATCGAAACCAGGTCTCCTGTGTTTCCTGCATAGCAGATTGATTCTTTATAGAGAAACTGCATAGTGCCACACTATTCTTTTGCTCAAAGGAATTGTAGAGTCTGCCCAGACTTCAGGGGGTGGGGGTGAAAAAAGCAAGATCACATCACTGAAAATGTGAATGCAATCAGCAACAGTGGCTTAATAAAACCTGCAGCAAATAGTACTTATTGGAAAGTGAACTAATTTCAAGCAGGAAGCAAATTTTATGATAATTTCCAAGTATCAATTTTGACATGTGTCACAAGAATTTTCAAGTTAATTGGCAGTTAAAAGGAAATGCTATTTAAACTAGATTACTGGCTTTCATTTCAATAAGACCTCTTGGTTTAAATCTTCATATGGTGCAATGTTCCCTAAGATAAGCTAAGCCCTGAAATTACTATAAAAGGCCAGAGGTTACATGGGCTGAACAATCACCCAGTGAGCAGAGAATGAAAAAGTCTTGCCATCTTAGAAAAAGTAGATAGATCACTTTTTAAAAAAGTGGCACGTTTAAGGATCAGGCTTTGCCATCATTCAGAATTGGGTTTGAATTCCAACTCTGTCCCAAGATAATTTCCCCTTTTGAAACATGGGTATTTCCCACCTCAATGTATACTGGCAAGCAGTAAATGACACTGTGTTTCTTGTTTACAACTTTTATTATTACTATTTTTTTGAAAATTATGTTTTCCATCATCTTTAGTGAGAAACTTGTCACATGCACAGAGCAGCATTTTATCTGCTCTCTATGTACATTACTACAGCAATTTCCTGATGGAAACCATTTTCATAGTTCCACAGAGAACAGACTTCTGTTTTTAGAGTTTATTTAAAAACAGAGAGAGGAATATCAATGCATATGTTGCTTTCCAACATCATGACACTTTGTAGAACAATGTTCATAAATAGTGTCATAAATTAGTTATACATTAATGTTTATTAATCTAACAACATCTTTAATATTAATAACACTCATCATCATCAAAATTGTACTCTTTAAGTAACCATTTGCTTGATCCTAATGAGGGACAGAATTATGCTGCTTAAAGAGGTATTAAATCCAAATCATTTATTATTGTTGTTCAGTCGCTCAGTCTCATCCAACTCTTTGCTACCCCATGGACTGCAACATGCCAGGCTTCCCTGTCCTTCACTATCTCCCGGTGTTTGCTCAAACTCATGTCCATCAAGTCAATGATGGACATCCAATCATCTCATCCTCTGTCATCCCCTTTTCCTGCTCTGTCTTTCCCAGCATCAGGGTCTTTTCAAATAAGCTGGATCTTCGCATCAGGTGGCCAAAGTATTGGAGCTTCAGCATTCGCATCAGTCCTTCCAATGAATATTCAGGATTGATTTCCTTTAGGATTGACCAGTTTGATCTCCTTGCAGTCCAAAGGACTCTCAAGAGTCTTCTCTAGCACTACAATTAAAGTATCAATTGTTCGGTACTCAGCCTTCTTTATGCTCCAGCTCTCACATTAGTATATGACTACTGGAAAAACCATAGCTTTGACTACATGGACCTTTATCAGCAAAGTGATGTCTCTGCTTTCTATATGCTGTTTAGGCTTACTCCAGTATTCTTGCCTGGAGAATTCCATGGACAGGAACCTGGTGGGCTACAGTCCATGGGGTCACAGAGAGCTGGACATGACTGAGTGACTAACACTTTCACTTTCACTTTAGGTTTGTCATAGCTTTTCTTCCAAAGAGCAAGTATTTTTTTAATTTCAGGGCTTCAGTCACCATCCACAATGATTTTAGAGCCCAAGAAAATAAAGTCTTTCACTGTTTCCATTTATCCCCCATCTATTTGCCATTAAGCAAATCATTCTAGTGTCTTCTAATAATTGAGTTGATTTCATGTATGGCACTAAATTATGTTAATGGTTTTCATTCACTAATTGCTTTACCTCTGTTCTGCTGTCAGTCTTGAGCATTATCAAGCATGTATTTGACCTTACATTTAGACAGAAATAGCCCTTGCTAAAATTGTAAATGCCATGTCTTGGTGCTAAAAACAGTTTCATAACCCTTTGGGGATAGCTAAACTTCAGTTCTCATTACTGACTAAACTAATCCCATGTTAGTTTAACAAACTGTATTTTGGTTTGAAATATGAATTAGTGGCCATATTTATTAAGTATTAGTAAATTCCCATTCAGCACATGGCAGACTAAACTCTAATACAATCTCTTCTAGAAAAACTTGGTACAAAACTAATAAGGTAAAATTCAGCAATAGTATATGTATAGCCCTAAAATAAGATGATTCAAAATGAATCATACCAGACCAAATGGGAAAGATTCTTTTTAAGATCAACTCATATGAAAAAGATACTCCAAAATTTAGCTAAAGTTAAGAAGAAAATTATGTAGATACATAAAAATTGAAAAATGGCATGCAAAGAAACAGTATCTTTACTGTAGTACAAGCCACTGCACCCCACTTAAGAACCATACAAGTAGGGTGCAGTGGCTTGTACTACAGTAAATAAAGATACTAAGTTTCTTTGCATGCAATTTTTAAATTTTTAATGTATCTACATCATTTTCTTCTTGACTTTAGCTAAATTTTGGAGTATTTTTTTCACATGGGTTGACCTTAAAAAGAATCTTTCCAGAATATAACATTGTAACAACAGCATGAAGACAGGTACATAGACTTATAAGAACAAGAAAAAGTAGAATGATAAAGCCAACTGAGAAGGCAATGGCACCCCACTCCAGTACTCTTGCCTGGAAAATCCCATGGGCGGAGGAGCCTGGTAGGCTGCAGTCCATGGGGTTGTGAAGAGTCAGACACGACTGAGCGACTTCACTTTCACTTTTCACTTTCATGAATTGGAGAAGGAAATGGCAACCCACTCCAGTGTTCTTGCATGGAGAATCCCAGGGACAGCGGAGCCTGGTGGGCTGCTGTCTCTGGGGTCACACAGAGTCGGACACGACTGAAGCGACTTAGCAGCAGCAGCAAAGCCAACTGAAGCAGGGCTTCTTTTGTGCCCATGATAGAATAGTCAGCATTTAACCTACCACTCTGGTGCTAATAGGGCTTCCCAGGTAGCTCAGTGGGTAAAGAACACGTCTGCAATGCAGGAGACTCAGGTTTGATTCTTGGGTTGGGAAGATCTCTTTGAGGAAGGCACGGCCACCCACTCCAGTGTTCTTGACTGGAGAGGACAGAGGACCCTGATGGACTACAGGCCATAGGGCTGCAAAGAGTCAGACACGATTGAAAAGCCTGAGCGTGCACGCGTGCACTGCTGTTAATAAGTAATACATTTGGATGTGTGTTTTGTAATACTGTTTGCATGTGGATGTGTGTTTTGTAATACTGTTTGCATGTTTCCAAGCATTGGACAGAAATCAACACTAAAATCCTTGAAAGAAGAGATGCAAAACAGGTGACCCACATTCATTTGGCTTTTTCATTCAAGACATTCTTCATAACTATGGTGCAAAGAAATAGAATACAGACAGAGAACAGAAGTCTTTCTTGATGGGAAAAAGGAAAAAAAAAAAAAAACCCAGAAATTAAAGTTCAGATTGGTAAGGCAGTTGGGAGCAGATTACTTCAGAGGAGGGACCTGCAAAAAATTAGCCCTGAACATCTACAAAACAAAACCAAAAAAATCACCTCTGTTCCCTGGATGAATCATACCTGCACTCCTATAGGGGAAAACTTTGGAAAGCTTAGCAGGAAATAGCCAACAGGGGACCCGAGAGATGAATGTAGATTTCAGAGAGCTCAACATGAAGGGAGGTTTGGGAATTTGGCTATAGCTAGATGGAGATAACTTGGTAAACATCCGGGGTTGCCAGTTGAGACTCCAAATGCTCTCCAATTAGAAACTATGATCAGGGTTTCCCTGATGGCTCAGTGGTGGAGAATTCACCTGCCAATGCAGGGGGCACAGGTTTGATCCCTGGTCTAGAAAAATCTCATATGCCACAGAGCAACTAAGCCAGTGAGGCACAATTTCTATAGATCCTGTGCTCTGGATCCCAGCACCCACAACTACTGAGTCCACGTGACCTAGAGCCCATGCTCTGCAACAAGAGAAACCACATCAATGAGAAGCCTGTGCACTTCAACTAGAGACTAGCTCCCTTTCATCACAACTAGAGGAAAGCCAGTGCAGCAATAAAGACACAGCATGGTCAAATTAAAATAAAATTAACTTTTAAAAAAAGAACCATCATTCAGGAGACTAAAGTCTATTGTAGATGCATCAGGTGAAAAGCAAAAGCTGTAATATAGGACATTCAGCTGTGAACACAGCAGCAAAATGTCCCTAACCGTGAGGTCTAAGTGGATTAGGCTAGCAGTCTTTCAAGGAAGTGCCTTATCACGCCAAGTGCGGTTCAGAATACATTATGTCACTTGCCCTGAAGGTGAAATGAGATCCAGTGCTGCCAGGCAATTGGCAAGGAACTTAGGGTTTTGCAAGCATTTTGATAGAAGAAAAGTTCATAGGACAAGCAGCCAGCAATTTCAGAATATATTATTCAGGGTGGCTCAGTTGGAAGCATTGTTGCAAG
The DNA here is from genome assembly GCF_000754665.1 of Bison bison bison. Taxonomy (NCBI): domain Eukaryota; kingdom Metazoa; phylum Chordata; class Mammalia; order Artiodactyla; family Bovidae; genus Bison; species Bison bison. The sequence goes on from NW_011494640.1 coordinate 7,133,634, forward strand.
CTGTCCCCAGGCCATTTCCCTCCTGGTGAGAAGGCACTCTGCAGAGGCAGAAGTCATAATGTCTAATAAGGTTGGAGTGTGTTGTCTTCCTTCATTGTTCTCTTGGGCTGGAGTGACGCCATGTGAGGCACCAGTGAACTTGAAGGTGTTGGAGGCTAGCCCATAAACAGGGGGTATGTGCTAGTCTTCCCAGGTGGAGACTCATGAAAAGTAGGTAGAAGTATCTGACTGGTGTGAAGTCCTGAGTATATGTGCCAGAAGTCTGGCTCAGGATGGAATTACAAATATAGGCTTTACGGCTATTTGAGCAGATCTCATTAAGTTCCTTTGAATCATCAGGGATTCACCTTGCAAAGGACCATTGCATATCCTGACTGAGCTTTGTGGGGACTCTCTCTGTGACACATACATATTTTGGACACATTTGTTAAGGGCATTTTGTGGATGGAAGCTTTACAATCCTGATTTTGTCCCATTAAAATTATAGTGAGATATGTAACAGACAAACCTGCCAGCCAGATGCATCTGATTTGGTTCCTTTGCAAGAGTTATTCCTCCTGGGATATAATTTGAGGCAGAGTATAAGGAGAAAGAGACTTTTAAGCATCATTTCCATTGGCACAATTCCAAGTCAAGAGATGTGAGCTCTGGTTCAGAATCCATGCCAGGTGGCAATCTGGCTGAAGCCCTTCTAAGAGAGCTTGCCAGCACCTGGTGCTCAGTTATCCTGGGTGCATTTGTGCACCTGGCTGAATTTGTTCCAGTGCATCTCCTGGGACAGAGGTAAACTTTGAGGGGTCTACTAGCAACCTTATTATCCAGGTAGTACACAATAACAGCAATAGCCATGACTGCTACTGCTAAGTCGCTTCAGTCGTGTCCAACTCTGTGCGAACCCATAGATGGCAGTCCACCAGGCTCCGCCGTCCCTGGGATTCTCCAGGCAAGAACACTGGAGTGGGTTGCCATTTCCTTCTCCAGTGCATGAAAGTGAAAAGTGAAAGTGAAGTCACTCAGTCGTGTCTGACTCTTCACGACCCCGTGGACTGCAGCCTACCAGGCTCCTGCACCCATGGGATTTTCCAGGCAAGAGTACTGGAGTGGGTTGCCATTGCCTTCTCCTAATAGCCATGACAGAGGAGTACATTTCCATTTGTATTCATTTTCAGGGGCCTCCTTTAGGGCAAGAAATCTGGGTACTGACCCATGGAGAAGTGTGGATACTTTGAACAAGAATATTGATTCACTTGTGTAAAGTGGGGCCCTCCCTGAATCTGCTGATATGACCATTGGATTCTGGGGTTCTTTTGTGGTATAGGAGAGAAAAAATAATTTGTGCTCCATCCTTCTGTGTTCTGACTGAGATTCCCTCTAATAGAAGAGAAATTAACAGGGGGAAAAAAAGCAGAGTTTTAATAACATGTATGCGCCCTGTAGACAAGAGACACTACCAAACCAAGCTTGGGTGTGCTCACCTGAAGCACAGTAAAGCTAGTCTACTGACACCAGGTTGCAGTGAAGGAAGGTACAGCATTTATTGCAAAGCACAAAGCAAGAAAAATGGGTAGCTAATGCTGAAAACCAGAACTCCCCCAGTGGATTCCAGGGAAGGGTTTTTAAAGGCAACATTTGGGTTTCTAGGGTGTGTGACTTTTTCTCATTGGTTGATGGCGAGGTAATGGAGTGATGTTTGGAAATCTTAATCATCAGCCATCTGGTTCCAACCAGTCTAGGGTCTACGAGCGTGTGGTCAGCATGTAGTCACTATACTCCATGTACGGTAGAGGGGTATTAGTTTCTGCAGAAAAAACTCAAAGATATGTATCGGATTGTTATGTATATCACTTGAGGAGGATCGAAGACTCTGTCTTAATGCTGAACTATTGTTTAAATTTCCCTTACTTTTCTTGCTTGACTGTTTTCCTTTGTCTCTGCATTCTTTCACTTCTCTAGGTAGTACCTGCTTGAGTTTGCTTTTAGGAACTCAGAGAAGGCCTAGGAGACTGAAGCCTTTTTCTATAAACATGAAACAGGGGACACAGGAGGATTTTGCACCCAGGAAGACCCTGCAAGGTCCTGCTCAGTTTCAATCCCTCATTTTATTTGCTCCTCCTCAATCCTCAGGGGGACGGGGAAGAGACAAGAAAAGGTATAACGTTTTGGATAAAGAGGTTAATCGTAAACTTGGCAGGGGAACTCAGTTTTAGAAAACCTCTGTTTCAGAGATACCCAGTTACTCCCAAGATGGATGAAGCATTTGTTGCCGTTATGTCTGATTCTTTGAATCCCGTAGCTTACTGGGCTCCTCTGTCTGTGGAATTCTTCAGGCAAGAATACTGGAGTGGCTTGCCATTCCTTTCTCCAGGGGATATTCCTGACCCAGAGATGGAACCAGGGTCTCCTGCATTGCAGGCAGATTCTTTACCATCTGAGCCACTGAGAAAGCCCAAGATGGGTCAAACCACCATGTTAAAGAGTATCTCTAGCTAAAAACACGAAATACTGGGGAGGCCAGTTATGGGAGGTAGCCAGGAAAAGTATAATGTGCAAGTATATGGTTATTATGCAGATTTAAATCCAAGTTTTTTCCATTAATAAGAGTTTCTAGAGATTTGATCACCCTCCTCTTCTAGGAACAGAGAGTAAGATTCCCTTACAATGGACAATTCCCTTGTAAGTGCTAATATCTCTTACAAAAGAGTAACTTCTCACTTTCCAGAGCTTTCCCTGCATTTGCCTTTTCCAAAAACTAATCAGCTTAAAACAATCCTTTTGGCAAGGGGGCATAATTTTGGGTGGCAATTTCTGCTCCTTTTAATGGATTTTACTTCTTACTGTGACTGGCATCTACTCAGCAGAGGGCCTCTTTTCCTCTCTCTTTCTCTCTAAGATCCACATAGTTTCACTAGTGGATCCTGGGGCTATATTTCCATTCTCCTGCAAAATTTTTGATGAATATGGTTTAATTAACCAGTTTTTATAACCCAAACAGTAAGGCAAAGCTGGTTGCCTTAGCCTTGCAGCTGGTATTGAGCTTTTGTCTGAGAAAAAATAAATCTGTATAATCATGATTTCAAATAAATTTACTAAGCATTTGTCCCCTTAGGCTATTATAAGAAGGTCATATTGCACAAGGAAAAAAGTTATAAATAGCTTGTGGTAGCTCAGTTGGTAAAGAATCCATCTGCAATGCAGGAGACAACGGTTTCATTCTTGGGTCAGGAAGATCTGCTGGAGAAGGGATAGACTACCCACTCCAGTATCCTTGGGCTTCTCTTGTGGCTCGGCAGGTAAAGAATCCACCTGCAATGCAAAAGACCTGGGTTTGATCCCTGGATTGGAAAGATCTCTTGGAGAAGGGAACAGCTACCCAATCCAGTATTCTGGCCTGGAGAATTCCCAGGCAGAATTCCCAGAACTATACAGTCCATGGGATCTCAAAGAGTTGGACACAACTGAGCAACTTTCACTTTCACGTCACAAAGTTATAAAAAATTACAACAAATTTAGTGGCTTAACAAAACACAGATTTACTATCTTACAATTCTGTAGGTTGGAAATTCTAAAATCAAAGGGTCATCAGGACTGCATTCATTCTGGAGTCTCTAGGGGAGCATCCACTTTCTTGCCTTTTCTAACTTCTAGAGGCTATCTGCATTCCCTGGCTTTTTCCCTCCCTCTGCTTTGATCTTGTCGTCTCCTACTCTGCTTCTAACTGTCACTTTCTTCTATAGAGATTCTGATGATTATAAAGGAGACAATCTCGATAAACCAGGAAAATCCACCATCTCAATATCTGTAATTGATTTACTTCGCAAAGTCCTTTTAACTTAGTCACACATTTACTGGTTTTGGAGATTTGGACATGGATATCTATAGTGGCAGGGAAATTATTCAGCCTAGTGCCTGTGGTCAGGTGAGCAAGGGACACAAATAATGTGCATAACAACAATCAGCAGGTGATAGGTGTGGCAACATGGAATTTCCCTTCAAGAAAGAACTTGTAAGATGGGCACTTAGCTGACATTCTAAGTTGCAGCACCATCTGTAGGCACCACAGCTTTGGAGCAAATGCAAGGCTCTTCCTGGACAATCTCCAGCTGATGGGTGAGCACAGAAAGCCTACTAGAGCCTCTAAACCCATTTCTGCCCAACACAAGACTCTCTTAATAGGCAATCTTTGCTCTCAGTCTCCTTTTCTGCTGACCAAAACTGTCAGACCTGCATCAAAGCTGAGAGTTTCCTTGTCTGCTTCTGCTTTCTGCTCTCTTTCCTTTCACAGATGTCAGGTCTACATCACAATTGGAAGCCTTTTCCTGCCACATCTTGAGCCCTTTCTCCATTATCTTTCCCAGGCACCTTCTCCCCATAAACCTCTCAATTTCTAACTCCATCTGAGTTCTTGGTGAACTGTCATGAAACATTATACTAGGAGCACCCAATGACCACTGGACTTTATGTGATTCAGGAGAGAAAAACATAGAATGGAGAAATTTGGTAGAACTTTGTGGAAGGAGAAGTTGGATGTGTATTCAGAGGCTTTATGGGATTTTCATAAGCAGCAGAGAGAAGACAGGTCAAGTTTGGTGAGAGGAGCACAAGGAAAGTTCAGGCAAATATAAAGTATCCTTAGGACAAGAAGAAGATCCTTCTTCCTCAGAGATTTTCACTTTCAAAAGTTAGAAGTGAAAAGTCTTCATAATAAGTGATATGTGAACCCTGATGCCAGTGTCCAAGATGTCTGTTAAGACATGTTGGTCTAAGAGCATCTTTATGGGTTCAACTTAAAGTCTAAATATGTAAGATTTACTTCCCTTGTATTTATCACAGTCTTTTGTTTTCTTTGTTAATTCAAAAGAGGAAGCACACCTGAGTTTTTTTCAGGCAAAAGTGAGACAACCATTCTTAGTTGTTAAACCTTGAGTGAAGCACAGAATATAGTGTTCTTTGAAACTCCTTTTCTAAATAATCTTAGAGTGAGTCTTTACTCTTACAGACTTACATACTTCACTCTTATAGGGTGCAGACAAAACATTATTTTGTTCATCTCTTTCTACTGAAATTAGACAATGGCTGGTCTAACTTCTAGGCTCTTCAGGTTTAAGAGGAAAAAGGGGTCATTTGGTTAAAAATTCACTCATTAAATATTCCTTTTAAGTTCAGGAATTAGGTTCACAATGACTTTATAAATATGGTGAAAATGGATCCTTTAGTTTTGAATCTGGACTCTCCTACTCATGGATTATTCTTAAATTACATTTTCAAATTAGTATAATATGTTCCCTGAAGAAGGCATGATATAGTCAATCCTCTTTTCAATGACTTATTCTGCATTGGTGTCAAATTTTAATATCCTACCATCCTCTTTAAGCACACCCTTCCCGCATGTATGTTTATCTCCTCACCCCAATAGTCCTTACTTCTAATGAAAACGAGAAGGGAAAAGGGAAAGGCCTGATGAGTTACAGACTTCATTTTAACCTTAGAAACAAGCCTGAAAATGATTCACCAAAGGGATAAATTGAGTCCCAAAATAGTAACATACTTCTGCTGACAGATGGAGGTGCGGATGGAGGAACGTGTAAGGCAATTGCTGCCAGAAGCACTTCCATCTGTCACCAGGTCTCTGCTGTGTCTGTACGTTCAGAATTGCTCTGTCCACTAACAGGCTTTCTACCTGTTTTCTTCATTCATTTACTATGAAGTGGGCTAAATGGCTCCTAAGGATCTCTGAAGCAACAATAATTAAAAATATAACCAGAGTTCTATCTCTCTAGAACTAAAAGTTACCATTTTAAAAGAGCCTCTCATGATTTTCTCCAGATAATAAACCTAGGGGAGAAAGGAAGATGAGTTGAATGGGAAGGGAGAGGGAGAGGAGGACAAAGAGAGAATAATCTCGCAACTCAATTGCCAAGAAATTATGGTTTCTTTACTTAAAACACATATATATACATTGATACTATGTATAAAATAGATAACTAGTGAGAATATACCATATAGCACAGAGAACACTACTTAATGCATGGTGGTGACCTGAATGGGAAGGAAGTCCAAAAGGGAGGAGATATATGTCTATGTATATGTGTACGTATGGCTGGTTCATTTTTGCTGTATAGTAGAAATTGCATCTAGCAATGTGGAGAAGGAAATGGCAACCCACTCCAGTACGTCTTGCCTGGAGAATCCCAGGGACGGGGGAGCCTGGTGGGCTGCCGTCTATGGGGTCGCACAGAGTTGGACACAACTGAAGCGACTTAGCAGCAGCAGCAGCAGGATCAGTAGAAACTAACACAATATACTCCAATGAAAGTAATTTTTTAAATTATTTTTATTTCTCTATTTATACAATAAAGAATAGCCATATGAATGTCAAAAATCAAATTTATTATTCTTGTTTGTGGGTAACACAGTAAATATGAACACAGAGTCTGCAACCAGATTATCTGCCAAAACCCAGGCAGTCATTACTCCTAGCACTGGTGATGGTGGTGGTTGGTTTAGTCACATAATCCTGTCCGACTCTTGCATCCCCATGGATTATAGCTCACCAGGCTCCTCTGTCCAAGAGATTTTCCAGACAAGAATATTGGAATGGGTTACCATTTCCTCCTCCAGGGGATCTTCCTGACCCAGGGATTGAACCATCATCTCCTGCACTGCAGGTGGATTCTTTACCACTGAGCCATCAGGGAAGCCCTGGGACCTTGGGCAAACTTCCAAACTCTCTGTATCTCAATTTTCTTATCTGTGAGAGGAAGATTAATCAAGCTATTCCATTGGTTTTATGAAGGTCAAATCAATAAATACATGCAGAGCTCTCAAAGCAGTGCCTGGTACATGATCATTCCTGACAAACCTAGACGTGCCATCGAGCTTGTTGACACCAGCGCAGACCTGCCTGGGCCCCATAACCCTTGCTGAGGCATGATATGAATGCCGTAGTAGCTTCTGGTGGCCACAACCTCAAGGAGGCTCCCCAGGACTACAGCCTAGCATCTCCAGCCAGCCACAGCCTATCTGACCACAATCCAAAGATGGCCAGATAATTACCAGTACCCAGACTTTCTTCTTGCCTAATACAAAAAGCTTGTGATATTTTGGCTTTAAAAGACTTACTTTGGATGGGTGGAGACACAGGAGAGTCAAGAGTCACACTTTCAGGTGGGCAGCCCACACATGAGAGAACAATCCTAATTGCAGAGAATCTCTCCAAGGAGTGCAGGGTCTGAGCCCCACATCAGACTCCCCAGTCCAGCTGTCCTACACCAGGAAGACAAGCCTTAGAAGAGTTTGACTTTGAAGAGCAGCAAGGAGAACAGGAGGGTTTTGGAATCAGTCTCACGTGCTCTGAGACCCAGCACAGCAGCAGCAATTTTATCATGGATTGTCAAATAATAAAAGCTGAATCTTTACATAGTTTTAAAATACCTACCTACATACGTACATACCATCCTTTCCCTATTGTGTATTCTTACCTCAATTGCCATAGATTAATTGACCAAATAAGTGTCCCTGATCATTAAGAGTACATGGACAGGAGCTTGATAAAAATAGGTTCATGAGGACTTTACAAAAAGTGTGTTGGCCCCATTCAGGGTAAGGAGAATGATGTGATAACTACTATTATCACCGTTTTTCTCTGTCACTTCAAAGCTCTCAAGCTTTCTAGGTACAATTATTCAACCTAGGAATTTGTTCACTTGTCCGCATCCAGACCCAAATGCCCAGATGGATTGGGGATGGTGACAAATAATTATTACTTGCAGTGAGAAAAAAACCACAGTGAAAAGATAAACAGTAACACATTTTCCTCTCTCATATTTTTCCTCTATTTTCTTAATTTCCTTGAAGAGTTTTAAATCAATAGAACCCAAATTCCTTGGAATCTTCCAAAAAAAAAAAAGTAAACCACAAACAGAAAACCCAGACAACCATGGCTATGGCTATAAATTTACCTTTCTGTTTGTTTGTTTTTTTTTTAATTTGTATGGAAAATAAACAGTTACTTGCAGAAGACAGGACATTTCTAGATGTTTGAAGTCATGCAAGTAGCTCATAATGGTACTTCCTATTAAGTGTAGGAGCAAGGGATAAAACTCTGTGGGTTATGCTGGATGAGAAACAGTAAAGCTGAGCATCCTCTTAATTCTGAAACTCAGTTATCTTATAAATGCACTCATTTGGCTTGTAAATGGTGGGAGGTGGATCAGATCAATTAGCACAAGGAGGTCCTCTCTCCAGGCTGCCCTACTTGACATTCCTCTAGCTTCTCCCTTCCATCCAAAGTTTTCTCCATAATTACTCTGAGCTCCCCAGTCCCAACCACAGCCCTGCTATTGTATAGGTCTGAGGTACCTTCTTATACAGGTCAGTGCTGCCAGGAGAGGGTCTTGTTTGAGACCTTTCTATGCATCCCATCCTTTTCCAGAAAAACTCAATTTCTTAGTTCTATATACACCCATAACTGATCAATATACGAAAGAGGACACGACACAGATTTCTAAATAAGCAAACTTTTCTTATTCTAATGACACAGGTAATATTAATGTCCCTAGAATTAGAAATATCTTTACATATTTTTCAGAAAAAATAAATCCTCTAGTATAAATAGTCATTGACAAAATTAGTGATGAAACAACAGCTTCCTTTGAGAAGATTAAAGACTTCTATTTTAATATAAAGCGTATATAAAATATTTTCCCACAGTGTGTCAAACCATCTATATCTGTGTGTATTCCTCTTGTGTGTATATTAACTACTGAAGCAAATAAATTGCAAAGGTTTATTGTGTATTATAATGGCCAGCACAGTCTAAGATCACAATAAATACTGATAAATAAATGGTTGGGATGAATAACTTTCAAGCATACTACAAATATTTTACTTCACATTTCAACATACACTTACATATTTACTTCTGACCTTTTGAATGTAAATATTCAAGCATGTTAAAGGGATTTAATAAATATAATTCTGTAACATTAAATAAATTTAAGTTTTAACTTCTAGTTATACTATTTTAACATCAGCTTCTGATTTGGAATATAATAATATAACCTAAGAGATGAATTTGTAGGTTAGGACAATAAATTGGTAGCTACAAAAGTCAATACATTTGAATTATTTAAATGATTATTAAACAACTCATATTTCTTTGCTAGATCAAACTTAATCTCATTTTATTTTCTTTCACACTTATTTTTCTAAGCCTTAATTCACTGTAATTTTAAACAGGATAAAAATCAATGCTGGGTGGAATGCTAGTTTTCTGAAACATGGAGTTTTGTGACTTACCGAATTTTCATAAATTGTCAGAACTCTTTCATGTTATGAAAATTTGCCTTTGTTTTTCATATATGTTGCATTTTGTCTATTTATATTAGTTGTCTGACTTTTAAAATAATAATCTGGAGAACTTAGAAAGTTTTATTTTTAAGTGGTCAAATTTTTATTCTTTTGTGGCTTGTTGTGTTGGGACATGCTTAACCCAAGGCTTTTTAAAAATTTCCTCCAATGCATTTTTAAGAACTGTTTTTATAAATAATTTTGATTTATTTGTAATGTATATTTGATTTATTTCAATAAAATATTTTAATAAAAATATGTCATCTGATTTCTTACAATGCATGCTATTTTAGATTTCTTTTGTAATTGAATTTTGATCACCAGAAATATTTTAGTAAGTCAAATGCAATAGGACTTTTTTCTTATTTTTCTTTTCAAATGGCTAATCAACATTAATAATTGATTAAATTCGTGTTTCACCAATTACTCAAAATGCCATCATTATATGTAAAATTTTTATATCACAGTCTCCATTCAGTTCCATTGACTTTTTTCTCTTTCTTCTTTTCAAATGTTTTAATTAATATAAAATTTTAATACACTTTATATCTAGTCAGACCAGATATATATTCTGCTCCTATTGCTTCTCATTTCTAGAGCAGTCCTGTATATGTCCGCATGATTCTTTTTCCAAAAAACTTTCAGCTTCAGTTTTGGGCTTTTTGTGATTTTTTTTTTTTTTTTCCTGAAATCCCATAGACAAAATTTCCACAGACACTTAACTGGATGGCTTTGAATTTATTCACTAACACAGGGAAAGCTCCATCTTCACAAAAGTGAATTTTTCATTCTGTGGTCAAATATGTTTTTGCAACGATGTTCATAATTTAATAAAAATGGATCAGACTGGAACAAAAATAGGCCTATCTTCATTCTGTCTTGACTATGTTTGGGGATAGATTTAGGAACTAGAATCTGAAAGTCTACCTTAGACAACCTATTTTGTGAGAATTAGGTTATTCAAAGACTTCAAATAATACTTTTGACAATAAAGAGTGGACAAAATAATTTATAAAAATAGATTGCCACTTTATATATTGATTCCCTGGTGGCTCAGAGGTTAAAGCATCTGCCTGGAATGCAGGAGACCCAGGTTTGATCCCTGGGTCGGGAAGATCCCTTGGAGAAGGAAATGGCAACCCACTCCAGTACTCTTGCTTGGAGAATCCCATGGAGGGGAGGAGCCTGGTGGGCTATAGTCCATGGGTTCACGAAGAGTCGGACATGACTGAGCGACTTCACTTTCACTTTATATATTGAAGAAGTATTTCAAACATAAATTGTACCATAGAAATAATTGCTTCTCTTCGAGTACAAAGTAATTACTGACTCCTATCCCTAAGGTACAAGGAGTTTTTTCCTGCAGAGTTGATGGAGATTTCACTGAACCAGCCACATTTTATCACTGGATTCCCATTAGGAACAATGACACAACTTGTCAAGAGGCTGTTTGGCACTTGTCTGGGGAGGCGGCTTGAGCCCTTGGATATGAACAAAGGTAAACAGATTAAGCTGATCTGCAGGTCCCAGCTATAACTCTATTTTCTAACCAGCTGAGCTAACCAGCCATGGGTGTCTTTTGCACAAGTTTCTCCTCTCTCTTTTTATGCCACCTATAAGGTCGCTCAGGTGTAAAGAATCTACCTACCAATGCAGGAGACACGGGTTCCATCCAGGAGTCAGGAAGATCCCCTAGAGGAGGAAATGGCAACCCCACCCCAGTATTCTTGCCTGAGAAATCCTATTGATAGAAGAGCCTGGCAGACTACAGTCCATGGGGTCACAAAGAGTGGGACGCAACTAACCACACACATACACACAGAATTTTCTGAAATAAGAATGGATGCTGAACTCCTTTGATACATATTCATATTTGTTTGTTCAGAAATGTGAAGTTCAATAGATTCAACAGGATACAATGAAACAATTTTTTAATGTCAGCCATTGAAATTAGAAACATAACACATGCTTATTTTAACAATTCAAGCAATAATTGCTTTAATAATTGAAACAATAAACATTCAGTTTAATACCAGTGCTCCAAGTAAGCGCTTCTATCCACTTGATTTAGATGCAAAAGAATATACATATATAAAGATGTGGATTTTCCATGGATTTCACTTCAGCAGAGCCAAGGAGGAGTCACAAAATATGTATTTAGGTACTTCCCTGGTGGTCCAGTGGTTAACATTTAACCATCCAATTCAGGGGATGTGGGTTGGACCCCTGGTCAGGGAGCTGCCTAGTGGCCAAAAAACCAAAACACAAAACAGAAGCAATATTGTAACAAACTTAATAGCGACTTTAAAAACTGTCTACACACACACACACACACAAATGTTTTCAAAATAATATGTATTTAAAGGGAGAGCAACAGACAGAGATGGACTGACTGTCTGGCCCCTCACCTCAGGGCCCCTCAGTTTTGCACAGGGGTGAGGCAATTGCCTTCATTCATGGCAGTGCAGGGCTGACACCACAATAGCCCCTGAAATTGGAACTATTTTCTGACATTTTCCAAGTTCTGAGTAAAGGTTGGCATTCTCTGCTTTAAAAAAAATGATACAATCAACCAACAGACTCTTTATTCTAGCATCATAACACCAGATTAACAAATCTGAGATGTCTAGAACCCCTTAGCCAATCTTTCTTCTCTTAAGTTGACCAGCTCCCTCCAAACCTCCCCTTAATCTTTCCACGGCAACGCATGCCATTTATTGTCTCTCCCATTCGTTTTACAGTTGCTCTGAATCTTTTGAAGGACTTCCCAGGTAGCACTAGTGGTAAAGAACCTGCCTGTCAATGAAGGAGACATAAGAGATGCAGGTTTGATCCCTGGGTCAGGAAGATCCCCTGGAGGAGGACAGAGGAGACTGGCAGGCTACAGTCCAGGGCTGGAAAGAGTCGGACATGACTGAGGTGATTTAGCAAGCATGCGCATGATCAGTCTTTTGAAACCGTTGGCATTATCTATTTCCAATGTTATTTAACATTCTGTAGGTCTTGTCTCTTTAACTAAGATACAAATTTCCTGAGCAAAGGGGCTTTGTATTTTATTGATTTGTATTTATCCTGCTGCTGCTGCTGCTAAGTCACTTCAGTTGTGTCCAACTCTGTGCGACCCCATAGACGGCAGCCCACCAGGCTCCCCCGTCCCTGGGATTCTCCAGGCAAGAACATTGGAGTGGGTTGCCATTTCCTTCTCCAATGCATGAAAGTGAAAAGGGAAAGTGAAGTCGTTCAGTCATGTCCAACTCTTTGCGACCCCATGGATTGCAGCCCACCAGGCTCCTCCATCCATGGGATTTTCCAGGCAAGAGTACTGGAGTGGGGTGCCATTGCCTTCTCTGTGTATTTATCCTAAAGATACTTATTTATATTTGTCCAAGACACCGTTATGCACATAACAAGCACTTGATAAAAAGTGGTCTCAAAGTTTAACACACACACACACACAAACACACACCCTTCTCTTTGACTTGTGTCAGTCATGAGTTGTGGAATTTTGGGAAAGTCACTCAGTTTCCTTGTTGATAATATAGGGATAAAATATCCACTTTACAGAACTGTTGTCAAGGCCAAATACTGCCTATAAGTGCTTCACTATTTATTATACAGATACAGACATAAATATAGTCAGATACAGATATAGTCAATCAATATTTATTGAAAAACTATACTGAAGTCCTAGTTTATAATCACTAACATAATTTGTGAATAAGATTTGAAAGTCATCTTAGAGGTTACCTCTTCTAATCTTATTTGACAGATGAGAAAAAAAAAACCCACAGAAATGACATGTTCCAAACCTATACTAATATACATATTTAATAAAATTTTTGTTACATAAGGCTTCACACTTTCATGTCTATTAACTGTTAGAATAATCTGCTCCAGGTCAAAAAATATTTTATTTGTGACTAACCTAGAGTTGATTATAATCATTTTAGCAACCACCCTGGTTGAGAATTTTGTAAGTATGAATAGACCCTCAGTAATGAATCTGCTCAGTATCCTTAATCTGTTGAAGATATCAGGTTGATGATTTGTCTTTGAGCTGTTTTGTAGCTATCTAAGGCTAGGAAATATGAATGCACTTGATGGTAAATTGAAAAGTGTACTCGCATAACATCTAATGTATGCAGATTTAAACATGCATATTGTGAAATCAACCACATCTCCCTGAAGCTGAAGAAGAAATACACTTTAAAAAATGAACAATGCCCTATAGAGTTCCAAGCTCCTTGTTATGTAATAATTATTCAGCTAATTATAATACCGAGATTTTTGAAAAAGGAAAGAAAGCACATATCCAGTTTCTTCTGTTTCTGTGTGTGCATGTGGCTGAGAGTCCTGGGCAAGACATGTAGGGCAAGTGTGGAGATTCTGGGGTCCCTGAAAGGAGAGGTGACCATCCACCCATCTTGACAATTATCTGCTTTTGCTTGCTTCCTCTATGTTTAAATCTGCATGATTAAAATACAGCCTTGCTGGTGGAAAAGGGCTGGCTGAGATTTCTGACAACTGCATATTTAACTAGCCTGCAGTGATAATGCATGATACAATATCTGTCAGCACCTTTGCATTTGCCAGGAGGAAGGGCAAGAAAACTGTACTTTAAATGCTCAAGCTCAGAAAATCATTAGGCCAGCAGTTCATTTTAATGAAGAACAAACAAGCTTTTTCAAAGAGAAAAAGAAACACAAAGACTTCATTTTAGGATTTGCCTTTTAAAACTCTTTAATGGGATTATCATGGGAAATCTCCATTATATCTCTTCATTAATGCTGGTCTCTGAAATCAGGTAGAGGATAATTACTGAAAGACTTACTAGCATTTCAATAACTTTACACAGTCTTTATTTCCATGTCCAGTCTACCTGGACAGATAGGCACTTATCATTAGGAGTTTGGACAGTTCAAACACAAGAGGCACAAATGCAATTAGACACCTTCAAAGGATGACTCTAGGAAGAATCTCCCATCTAAAATACTACTTCCTATCTTAGATTCCTGCTTCACAGCTGCTAATTATTTTTTTGTTTGTTTTGTTTTATCATTCAATGTAAATATGTTATCTTTGGAGAAAAAAAATCTAAATTTTGAATGAAACTGGTTTGAAGATATGAATGAATGGTACCAAATTCATCTTACCATCTCTCCCTCCCTTCCTTCTTCCTTCTCCTCCCCCATCCATTTTTGGAAGACAATTGAGGCGGAAAAGAAACTATTCAGCACTTGAAGACTGGCATGCAGGTAATGGCTTCACAGATGGGAAAATCAGCTACTAAAAAAGAGCTGCTGACAACACCAAAACCAAATTTTGCCTGTTTCACAATTTCTGTCAGACCTAACCATTAATAATATAATTAATGTTAATAATATTTCTCTAATAATAGAGCCTTCTATTGTCTGTTGAATTGCAGCTTAAGACAATCTGGAAAGATGGATTAATTTAAAAGGGATAAAGGCAGCTATGTTTTGTTTTAATTCCATTAATTCCCCTTTCAAAAACAGGATAGTTACTAACTGCAGTAATCTTTTCCTAGCCAAAAAATGAATACTAAATTCAACAGCCAAATTTAACCGAAAAACATAAACTTCATTTCATTCTGAATTTGAAAACTGTATTACATAAACAGGTAACTTCTCTGTTGTATTAGAGCCATAAGTATACAGATGTTGTATTACACCAAGGCTAACAATATTGGCAGACTTTCAAATCAGAAGCTCAAGGGGTTATTCCATACGGAAACATCAGCACACCCTTTCCTTCTTGCATTTTTTAACTGTTTGTGAATGATTCGTAAGTGTAAAATACTGAGATTTACTTTTCAGCATGAATGCACCCAAAAAAGAGGGAGGAGACTGTATCCTAATCCTAGGAGTTTACATCTTTACAATTAGCTCGTTCTCAAAGGATTCTTGGGTAACAAAAGCATGACAATTTTAACATGATTTTTTTTAAGAGTATTTCTACAGAAACTCCTAGGCAGCTCATCAGTGTAAACAGACTCACAGAAGAGATAAGTTCTTTGGACCAAAAGTGAGATCAGACAAGTGTCAGACAGCTCAGCATAGATTTTCATGTTTGAGTAGATGAAAGAAACAGAAAGAAATGCCGCATCTGAATCCTTCTGCTTATCACTGAGCCAAATTCTTCTTTCTCCAATTATTCCTCAGAGTTTTGGTGCCCAGGGAAATATAAATATCTGGAAGTTCACATAAAAAGTCCTGCTCACCTGCTCCATCCCTGGAGATCCTGCCACAATAGATCTGTGGCTGTGCCTGGCAATCTGTGCTCCCCAAAGACCACAGATAATTTTGATGCAATGCAGCCTCAGACCAAATTCTCAGCATCTCAAAAGCATAGTGAAAGCATGAGATTTGAACATCATAACCACAGGTGGAAAGAGGAGAGGGAAAAAAAAAATACTCTTTGCTACTTTTAACAGAACCTTTCACTGGAGGTTAGTGTAGATGGCTCATCTTTGGGTTGTGGGCAAAGAACCAGAATCAGCTCCCACAACAGTGAGGGGTGGTCAGAATGGAAAAGCGCTCTCTGCTGGCTGCAGCGATCGCTGGTAACAATGCTGGTTGGGAATGGGGAAAGGTACATCACTGAAGACAGCTCCTGGGAAGTGAAACTTCTCTTCCTCCCTCTTAGTACTCAGTCACTCTGGCCAGTGTGACATTTTACCTTATTAATAGTAATGCTTACACTGGTATAAAAATCTTTCAAAATGCAAAGCACTGGGGAGTTCCATGGTGATCCAGTGGCTAAGACTCTTCACACCTAAGGCAGGGGGCCTGGGTTCAGTCCCTGGTCTGACAACTAGATCCCATATGCCACAGCTGAGAGTTCTCAGGCTGTAACTAAAGATCCCACCTGCCACAATTAAGAACTGGTACAGCTAAATGAATAAAAATAAATATTCTTAAAAATTATTTTAAACTTGAAAAGCATTGTAAAGTCATTTCTAATTCTTGGTGTCTCAAACCCACCTGCCAATGCAGAAGATGTAAGAGACGTGGGTTCGATCCCTGGGTCGGGAAGATCCCCTGGAGAAGGAAATGGCAACCCACTCCAGTATTCTTGCCTGGAAAATTCCATGGACAAAAGAGTAGGACCATGGGGTCACAAAGAGTAGGACATGACTGAGCGACTGAGCACACACATACATCATACTTTCCTATAGTTTTCCTCCTCTCTAGCTTCCTTGGGCCATTTCTATCCAAGATGTTCCACCCTTAACGTATCTACAATGGTTACTCAGCATCTAAAATAAGCAGGTGAACATTAGAGTTAGAATTTTTCTGTCTGGGTTGTTTCTTCTTAGAAATAAAGAATGTGCTATATGTGGTTCAGAAGATGGGTGGTACAGTCCATTGATGGTACTTTTGTCTTTGGGTTTCATACTCAGGGTGCATGGGGAGTCGTTTTCCCATCAGGAAAATTTTAAGGAATAAAACATGGTGTTTTATTTTGAGGGCTTTTGAAAAATTCAACAAGTTCATACTTAGCAGAGTAAAAAGAGGACAGTGGAGGTAACTGTTTAAGAGTTGTGTGCTGCTATGTATAACGTGAGGAATAATTTATGCAGATTTTGTCTGATGGTGGTTGAATGGAATATTCTCTTCTCCGCACTACAGTTTGACTTCTGGATAAAAGTTGATGTATTATGTGGTGCAATAACACCAATTATATTAATTAATCAATTAAAATGTGCACTGAATGTTGGCTATGAGCCCAGTGCTCTTCTAAGTAATACTAAGACTATATCACTGAAGATAGCAAGAAAATAAGAAATTCTTGCTTTGGTAAAACTTACATGCTATTATAGGTATACAGAAAATAAACATAGTGAGTAGGTAAATGATACACCATGTGGGAATGTGATAAGTGTGTGTTAGTCAGGCTTCCTTAGTGGCTCAGATGGTAAAGAATGTGCCTGCAATGCGGGAGACCTGGTTCGATCCCTGGGTCGGGAATGTGATCGGTAAAAAACAGGGCAGAGTTACAGAGGATCTACTGAAAAATAGTTGCCTTTTGAGCACCTAATCAGTCAGGTACTATGTTAGATATAAAGGATTTAAGTATCCAAGAGAGAATCCTGACCCCTAAGGCTTAAGAAGCCCATGCTGTGGCTGTCGTAAGCCAGAGTTTGTCAAGATCAGTACATGGATTGTCACGCAGACTAGCCTGACCATGGAGAGTACTGAGCATGGATCAGAGAGCACGATTTCCCACTGGGTTGCCCAGTTCTTCTCAATACACAGCTTCGTGAATACACATGACGCATGAATTAGAGCAGGGAGTTGAGGGTAACACATTTTACAACTTGAATACAATCAGTATAGGGTGTCCCAGGTGTCTCAATGGTAAACAATCTGTCTGCCAATGAAAGGACCACAGGAAACACGGGTTTGACCCCTGGGTGAGGAAGATCCCCCGGAAGAGACAATTGCCAAACCTCTCCAGTACTTTTGTGTGGGAAATCCCATGGACAGAGGAGCCTGGGATGGGGTCACAAAGAGTTGGACATAACTGAGCACACACAGAAGCCAACAATCAGTATAAGGCTCGAAGCTGATCAGTACATGACTACATAAAACAGAAAGCCACGTCTGTCAAAGAGAATGGCCTTTATCCTATTAGCCCATGCATAAAAAATAACTCATTAATCTGCATTAATATTTTATGACATTTACTCAATAAAGCTTTTTCTTTTTAGTTATTTTACTAATGAGGCTTATTACATTTTCTCTTGAGTGATGAATACTATCCCAGGAATAAAATATTTTTCCCAAATATTGTATATCTAATTAAAGCATAATATGTAGTAAATAAATATAACTCTATTTAGCAAAAATTCAAAATAACAAAAACTTTGTCAGCAAATACTATATGTCACAGAAGACAGAGCATCAGCAATGTATGATAAATTCTCTGACATCCTTTTTCTCCATTAGTAAGAATACTGATGAGTGAAATTGTGCAGTAGTTTGAAAATGCCAAAGAATGTTCAAACTACTGCACAATTGCACTCATCTAATACTCTAGCAAATTAATGCTCAAAATTCTCTAAGCAAGGCTTCAAGAACATGTGAACCAAGAATTTCCAGACGTTCAAGCTGGATTTAGAAAAGGTAGAGGAACCAGAGATCAAATTGCCAACATTCGCTGGATCATAGAAAAAGCAAGAGAATTCCAGAAAAGTTGTCTACTTCAGCTTCATTTCCTGCAGTAAAGCCTTTGTGTGGATCACAACAAACTGTGGAAAATTCTTAAAAAGATGGGAACACCAGACCACCCGACCTGCCTCCTGAGAAATCTGTATGCATGTCAAGAATCAACAGTTAGAAATGGACATGGAACAACAGATTGGTTACAAATAGGGAAAGGAGTATGTCAAGGCTGTATATTGTCACCCTGCTTATTTAACTTATATGCAGAGTACATCATGTGAAATGCCGGGCTGGATGAAGCAAAGCTGAAATCAAGAATTCAGGAAGAAATATCAATAAGCTCAGATACACAGATGACACCACCCTTATGTCAGAAAGCAAAGAGGAACTAAAGAGCCTCTTGATGAAAGTGAAAGAGGAGACTGAAAAATCTAGCTTAAAACTCAACATTCAAATAACTAAGATCATGGCATCAGGTAAACAATGGATACAGTGAGAGACCTAATTTTCTTGGGTTCCAAAATCACTGTTGATGGTGACTGCAGCCATGAAATTAAAAAATGTTTGCTCCTTGGAAGAGAAGCTATGATCAGCCTAGACAGCATGTTAAAAAGAAGAGACATTACTTTGACAACAAGGTTCCATCTAGACAAAGTTATGGTTTTTCCAGTAGTCATGTATGGATGTGAGAGTTGGATCATAAAGAAAGCTGAGTGCAGAAGAATTGATGCTTTTGAACTGTGGTGTTGGGGAAGATTCTTGCGAGTTCCTTGGACTGCAAGATCAAAGCAGTCAATCCTAAATGAAATCAGTCCTGAATATTCATTGGAAGGACTGATGCTAAAGCTGAAGCTCCAGTACTTTGGCCACTGATGTGAAGAACTGACTCATTGGAAAAGACCCTGATGCTAGGAAAGATTGAAGGCAGGAGGAGAAGGGGATAACAGAGGATGAGATGGTTGGATGGGATCACCAACTAGATGGATGTGAGTTTGAGCAAGCTCTGAGAGTTGGTGGTGGACAGGGAAGCCTGGCATGCTGCAGTCCATGAGGCCGCAAGGAGTCAGACACGACTCACAGAATTGAAGTGAGCTGAAGAATAGTGATGGCAATCCTTGACGTCAGATACTGTGTGATTATTTTGTGTGTGTACACACACACACATATATTTATTCTTAGTCAATCACATTGATCATCATGATTTTTTGTTGCTCTTTAGTCACTAAGTGACTAAGTCATGTCTGACTTTTTTGTGACCCCATGGACTTTAGCCAGCCAGGCTCCTCTCTGCATGGGATTCCCCAGGCAAGAATACTGCAGTGGATCATCCACTTCCTTTTCCAGGGGATCTTCCCAGTCCAGGGGTCGAACTTGCATCTCCTACATCAGCAGGCAGATTCTTAACCACTGAGCACTAGGGAAGCCTATATATATATATGTAATAAGGAAGGGGAGAGATTTAAAATAACTAAGACACTATTGTCACCAATTATTTTTAACAGAAGACTGGGACCTAGTTCCTTTAAGATAATAAAGAAAAGAGAACAATAAACCATACTATCAAATAGTCAATAATTCATATTCAAGGACAGATCCAGTCCTGTGAATACTAAAACTTATACAATTGTAGAGTCCCTGTTTACAAAAAGAATACAAAGTTATAAATACAGAGTTGAATTATAAACTAGCTTTGCTGTTACATGAGTTGTTATTAAGAATTAAAAAAATTAAAACAAGCTTGTATATTTTAAAAAGCTGATGCATGACAAGCATCATAAAATTCATAAAAATAATATGCTGTTATTAATTTAGTAAATATGTAGTCACCAAAGGTCATCTCTTGGCAAGTAGAACTGGACACAGGATTGTGAAAGTAAACAGCCACAAATATAGCATCATTTGGAGAGTTCTGTCCCAAAATGTTTTTCACTTTTCAGTTAGCCATTGCCATGGCAATACACAATGTTGAACTGAAATTCTTATTAAATATCTAGAAGGGATATTTTGACCTGGAAGCAAAGCATTCTGAAATGATCCTTGCTTGCAAACAAAGTAGAACACAACTTGAACCCATTCAAATGATGGTTAGGCAAACCGGCCCTAGAGTCAAAATGACTAGATCCAAATTCCAAATTTCTAATTTATTTGGATCATAGAATATTGAAATTTTGTGTTTATTTTAAGTTAACCTTCAACAGTCACTTTGTTCTAACTTGTACAGTTTATAAGGAGTATGTGACTTCTATGATTCTAATTTTAAAATAATTTTCAGAGACATAAAAATTTGTTTAATTAGGGCTAAATTAGGGAGTGCATAATGAGTTAATTTTCTGAAGGTTTGTGGATAAAATTATTCCCATTTGGAAAATACAGTTTACAGCTTTAATTAAACATATTTTGACAAGTGCAGCTTTTTAAAACAAGTATCTTTAATTTTAATGATAGACAATCCTTTAAACTTTTTGAAATAACCTTTAGTTATACAAAAAATTTCATCTCTATAACAAAATAAATATAGACTAGAATAATTGTGGGGTCACTGCTCCTTTCTCCTGGGTCCTGGTGCACACAAGGTTTTGTTTGTGCCCTCCAAGAGTTTGCTTCCCCAGTCCTGTGTAAGTTCTGGCGGCTCTGTGGTGGAGTTAGTGGCAAGCTCCTCCAAGAGGGCTTATGCCACACCCAGGTTTGCTGCACCCAGAGCACCGACTCCACTGCTGACTCGCACCTCCGCAGGAGACACCCAAACACTCAAAGGCAGGTCTGGCTCCGTCTCTGTGGGGTCTCCTGGTGCACAGAAGGTTTTGTTTGAGCCTCCGAGCATCACGGGTAGGTATGGGGTTTGATTCTAAATGTGATTTCACCCCTCCTGATATCTTACTGAGGCTTCTTCTTTGCCCTTGGAGGTGGGATATCTGTTTTTGGTGGGATCCAACATGCTTCTATCAGTGGTTGTTCAGCAGTGAGTTGTAATTTTGAAGTTCTCACAGGAGAAGATGAGCGCACATATTTCTACTCCACCATCTTGTGTCAGAAGTTTCAAATCAGGAAAGGAGTACATCAAGGCTATATATTGTCACAGTGCTTATTTAACTTATATGCAAAATACATCATGCGAAATGCCAGGCTGGATGAAGCACAAGCTGGAATCAAGATTGCCAGGAGAAATACCAATAACCTCAGATACACAGATGACACCACCCTTATGGCAGAAAGCAATGAAGAACTAAAGAGCCTCTTGATGAAAGTGAAAGAGGAGAGTGAAAAAGTTGACTTAAAACTCAGCATTCAGAAAACTAAGATCATGGCATCCGGTCCCATCACTTCATGGCAAATAGATGGGGAAACAACAGAAACAGTGAGAGACTTTATTTTGGGGGGTTCCAAAATGACTGTTGATGGTGATTGCAGCCGTGAAATTAAAAGATGCTTGCTCCTTAGAAGAAAAGCTATGATCAACCTAGACAGCATATTAAAAAGAAGAGACACCACTTTGCCAACAAAGGTCTGTCTAGTCAAAACTATGGTTTTTCCAGT
Source organism: Bison bison bison (assembly GCF_000754665.1). Taxonomy (NCBI): domain Eukaryota; kingdom Metazoa; phylum Chordata; class Mammalia; order Artiodactyla; family Bovidae; genus Bison; species Bison bison. The sequence continues at coordinate 7,155,704 of NW_011494640.1, forward strand.
AGTCATGTATGGATATGAGAGTTGAACCATAAAGAAAGCTGAGTGCGGAAGAATTTATGTTTTTGAACTGTGATGTTGGAGAAGACTCTTGCAAGTCCCTTGAACTGCAAGGAGATCCAAGCAGTCCATCCTAAAGGAAATCAGTCCTGAATATTCATTGGAAGGACTGATGCTAAAGCTGAAACTCCAATAATCTGGTCACCTAATGCAAAGAACTGACTCAATGGAAAAGACCCTGATCCTGGGAAATATTGAAAGCAGGAGGAGAAGGGGACGACAGAGGATGAGATGGTTGGATAGCATCACTGACTAGATGTATGTGAGTTTGAGCAAGCTCTGGGAGTTGGTGAAGGACAGGGAAGCCTGGTGTGTCCATGGGGTCACAAGGAGTCGGATATGACTGGGCAACTGAACTGAACTGAACCGAAAATAACTGTTGTGGTAATTTTATGTAAACATTCACTGACATTTTCTTTATCTGTTCAAACACACTTGAAGGCTGAATATTTATCTCCTAGAAGCACCTGTATCAAAAATTTCCCTTTGCTTTGAATTATTATTGTTAAAACATTGATTTTACATTGACTGATCGATTCAAAGGAATCCTAATCAGTATCCTAGTTGACATTTTTTAAAAAATTGATAAGCTGATTTTAAAACTTATATGGAAACTCAAAAGGCTTAGGATAGCTAAAACAACATTTAAAAGGTGGAGAAAAATTGGAAGATCTATCACAACCTAATTTTAAGACTTCTCATAAAGCTACAACAATCCATCATTGTGTTATTGATGTAAAAACAGACTAATGGAATCCATTAGAGAATCTAGATACTCTCATGAACACGGTAAATGTATTTTTGACAAAATGTCAGTATATCCAATAATTTATTGAACACAGCATAATCTTTCACCAAATTATGTTGAAACACAAGTAGCCGTATACAGAAACCCTTGGTCCTTATTTCCCACCACATACAGAAATTTAATTGAAATGGATCATGAGAACTAAAACTATAAAAATTCTAGCAGACAAGAAAGGAGAAAATATAGTAACTTTGGTTTAGCAAAATTTCATAATAAGACGCAAAGAGTACAAGTTGCAGATTCATCAAAATTTTTAAAAAAGCTTTTACCCTTCAAAAGACACCTTTATGAAAATGTAAAGACAAGCCAGAGACTGGGAGAAAATACTTGTAAAACATATCGAACAATAGACTCCTCTGTCCATGGGATTCTCCAAGCAAGAATACTGGAGTGGGTTGCCATTTCCTTCTCCAAGAATTGTATCTTAGCAATAAAATAAGCCAAATTAATAACAGAAAAGTAAAGAAATTAATAAAAATGAAACTTCAAAGTATCTAAACATATGCTTCACCAAAGAAAAACAAATAATTCACCAAATACATGAAATGGTATTTAATAACTTTAGTCATTAAATAAATACAAATTTAAACTACAGTGACATATCATTTCACCATTAGTATGCAGACTAAAGTTAAAAAGCCTGACTATACCAATTATTATTAAAAATATGGAGGACTTGTGGAGCTGGAAATCTCATATACTGCTAGCAAAGACATAGAATGGGGACTTCCCCTGGTAATCCTGTGGTTAAGACACCCCACTTCCAATGCAGGGGTGCAGGTTCCACCACTGGTTTGGGAACTAAGATTCCACATGCCTTGTGACATGACCAAAAAATAAATAAATAAATTTTTAAAAAGAATCAGGAAAAATAATAATTCATTGTTGTTAAAAAAGGAAGATATAGAATGATACAACTACTTTAGAAAACATTTTGGCAGTTTCTTACACTCTATGACCCAGGGAAGCCTGGAGTGCTGCAGTCCATGAGGTCACAGAGAGTTGGACACAACCGAGCAACTGAACTGAACTGAACTGATGACCCAAACACATGAGCTTGCCTGGTGGCTCAGATGGTAAAGAATTCAACTGTAACACAGGAGACCTGGCTTGGATCCCTGGGTGGGGAAGATTCCCCTGGAGAAGTAAATGGCAACCCACTCCAGTATTCTTGCCTGGAAACTCCCCATGGACAGAGGAGCCTGGCGGGCTACATTCTATGGGTTCACAAGGAGTTGGACACGACTGAGCTACTAACCACATGATCCACTCATTCCAGTTCTAGGAATTTACCCATGAGAAATGAAAAAACATACTTACACAAAAACTTGCATGCAAATATTCATAGCACTTTTATGTGCAACAGCTAAAAGCAACTCAAATATCCATCAGCAGGTGAATGACAAACCCGCTGTACCGTTTCCACACGTTGGAATACTACTCAACAGCAACAAAAAGGAGCTACAGGCCCAAGTACCAACGTGAATGCATTTCAAAATAATTATACCGAGTGAAAAAAAACAGTCAAAATAAATGCACCTACTATATGATACCATTTACATAAAATCGTATCACATGCAAGCTAGTGTCTGGTGACTGAAACTCTATCAATGGCTGCCTCAGGGTAGTGGCAGGGGGTGCAAGGAATTTAGGGGTGATGGCTATGTTTATTATCTTGACCGTGGTAATTATTTCATGGGTGTTTGCGTATGTCAAAACTATCAAACTGTGCATTTTGAATATGTGCAATTTACCATATTTTAATTATACCTTAAAAAAGCTTTTTTTTAAAAAAAAAAAAAGAAAGGTTAAAAAGAGTACTCTAGGAGGTATACATTAGGAAGTGTATATCAATTTGCCTGGTAGCTCTTCCGAGCCAGTTTTGTCCCTTATAGAAAATTTTTGTAAATTTGGAACTCCAAAAAGTTCCTAACAAAACAAGCCTAGGGATTTCTCTGCTGATCCAGTGATTAAGACTTCACACTGCCAATGCAAGGGGTACAGGTTCAACCCCTGGTTGGGGAGCCAAGATCCCACATGCCAAAAAAAATAAAAGCCTAATAAAATGCCAGTGTTCATCTCTAACAATTAACACTCCAAATACTATACTTAAGAAAAGATACCATGTAAATAACACCCACAGATGAGATGTTGATCATACTTCTTTAATTTGGTATTGTGATGTTTACTTTTTTTAATAAGTTGGCTGGTATCAAGATGCCAACAGAAGAATGGAGGGTCTTGAAGAAAACTTTTACTTAAGAAGGTATATTTTTACAGTCTGGCATCATATCTGACACGTGTTCTTTGTTAGCAATTTTCCAAGTTGGTGACATTTCTGAAACACAATAAGTACCCTTTTGAAACACAATGTTTCAAAGTATAGAGAAGCTTGAAATATTTCAGATTAGATAGATTGAAATGCCACTAACTCGTGAAAGTATCATTATCACATTTTTTTAATTTCAAAGATCAGCCATTAGAAAAGCTATGCTTTATCCAAAGGGCTTCTATTAATCATGACTAAAAATTATACATATATATATAGCTAAATATATGTAAAGTAAAGTAAAGTTAGTCACTCAGTCGTGTCTGACTCTTTGTGACCGCCTAGACTGTAGCCCACCAGGTTCTTTTGTCCATGGAATTCCCTAGGCAAGAACTCTGGAGTGAGTTGCCATTATATATATATATATATATGTTTCAGTTCAGTTCACTTCAGTTCAGTCGCTCAGTTATGTCCGACTCTTTGCAACCCCATGAATCCCAGCAAGCCAGGCCTCCCTGTCCATCACCAACTCCCGGAGTTCACTCAGACTCACGTCCATTGAGTCAGAGATGCCATCCAGCCATCT
>NW_011494640.1:7159523-7161407 GCF_000754665.1 Bison bison bison
GATATTTCTCCCGGCAATCTTGATTCCAGCTTGTGTTTCTTCCAGTCCAGCGTTTCTCATGATGTACTCTGCATGTAAGTTAAATAAACAGGGTGACAATATACAGCCTTGACGTACTCCTTTTCCTATTTGGAACCAGTCTGTTGTTCCATGTCCAGTTCTAACTGTTGCTTCCTGACCTGCATACACATTTCTCAAGAGGCAGGTCAGGAGGTCTGGTATTCCCATCTCTTTCAGAATTTTCCACAGTTTATTGTGATCCACACAGTCAAAGGCTTTGGCATAGTCAATAAAGCAGAAACAGATGCTTTTCTGGAACTCTCTTGCTTTTTCCATGATCCAGCAGATGCTGGCAATTTGATCTCTGGTTCTTCTGCCTTTTCTAAAACCAGCTTGAATCCCATAAAACTGCTACCTGAGTGACTATCATAAGGCTAATTCATCTTACACATCTACAGGGGACAATTTTCCTTTAATAAGAAAAATATTTTGATACTTATGAGATATGTAGTTGGCTTTAAATAAATAGGTGAAAGCACTGTTAAGTATCCAAGCTCAATACTATCATCCACTTGAGGGTAGAATTTAGACTAAAGTTCTACCTAATCACATAGAATAAAGTGACTACTTATTTAGACTATCAAACTGACATAATGCTCACTGTACACTTCACTGGCCTATATCCTAAAGTTGCCTAATAAATGCCTTCCTTTCAGTTTTCAGCAACTTTGCTGTTTTTTCACAAAGGGTTTTGAAAGCCTCTGTATCGTTGTCCAAACCTAATCACTCATTTCATATGGTGTCTATACAGATGATCTCCTTACCAGGAAGGAGGCATGGAACCCTAGCACATTAAATGGATCTTGGTGCTTGTAGAACTAATTGCATGCATATCAGGACATCTGTGTGATCCCATAATTCTCAGAGTGGTCACCCTCCTCAGACATCAGTGATTCAGTGGAATTCTCAGTCTTTCTGTTAAAACCTCTTCTCTAATTTTGATAGCTCATTGTATTAATGAAGCATTTCCTAAAAAATAGTCCAAACATATACATTCAGTTCAGTTCAGTTCATTCACTCATTCGTGTTCAACTCTTTGCGATCCCATGAACCACAGCATGCCAGGCCTCCCTGTCCATCACCAACTCCCGGAGTTCACCCAAACCCGTGTTCACTGAGTCGGTGATGCCATCCAACCATCTCATACTCTGTCGTCCCCTTCTCCTGCCCTCAATCTTTCCCAGCATCAGGGTCTTTTCCATTGAGTCAGCTCTTCACATCAGATGGCCAAAGTACTGGAGTTTAAGCTTCAAAATCAGTCCTTCCAATGAACACCTAGGACTGATCTCCTTTAGGATGGACTGGTTGGATCTCCTTGCAGTCCAAGGGACTCTCAAGAGTCTTCTCCAACACCACAGTTCAAAAGCATCAATTATTCTATGTTCAGCTTTCTTTATAGTCCAACTCTCACATCCATACATAACCACTGGAAAAACCATAGCCTTGACTAGACGGACATTTGGTGGCAAAGTAATGTCTCTGCTTTTTAATATGCTGTCTAGGTTGGTCATAACTTTCCTTCCAAGGAGTAAACATCTTTTAATTTCATGGCTGCAATCACCATCAGCAGTGATTTTGGAGCCCAGAAAAATAAAGTCAGCCACTGTTTCCACTATTTCCCCATCTATTTGCCATGAAGTGATGGGACTGATGCCATGATCTTGGTTTTCTGAATGTTTAAACCAAATTTTTCACTCTCCTCTTTCATTTTCATCAAGAGGCTCTTCAGTTCTTCTTCACTTTCTTCCATAAGGGTGGTATCATCTGCATATCTGAGGTTATTGATATTTCTCCCAGCAATCTTGATTCCAGCCTGTGACTTGA
>NW_011494640.1:7161507-7162375 GCF_000754665.1 Bison bison bison
AAAAAAAAAAAAAAAAAAAAAAACAGAAAGAAAGAGAAAAAAAAAATCATACATTTAGGCCATGCCACTATAGTTTTCATCTCAACCAGAGAGTGAGAGTTTGTCATTGTACCATAATTTCATATTAGGTACCCGACAGTAACAGCTTTTCCTTCCACTGAATAGGGAGAAAAACAATTTTTCTTTAAAGTGTCTGTGATCCAAAACCTCTGGGCCTTGGCTAGAATTTAGTGAATGATGTACCATTTGGAAAGCAGATTGCTTGAATGCAATTTTATACCCACTTAGTAAAATATATTCTCCATTTGTTAGGTACATCTATTATTTCTGCAAATTGAGCAAACCCAAGAAACATAAAGAAGAGGAGATACAGCCCCCATTCTAATTTAAAAGTGAAAGGGAGTCCTTATTCCACTTTTCTATCAACATAACCAGTTTTGCTTTATAACATTCCAAATTGAAATGTACATTATTGGCATCCACCCATGAAATTAAAATATGCTTGCTCTTTGGAAGAAAAGCTATGACAAACCTAGACAGCATATTAAAAAGCAGAGACATCACTTTGCTTACAAAGGTTTGTACAGTCAAAACTATGGTTTTTCCAATAGTCATGAATGGATATGAGAGTTAGATTATAAACAAGGCTAAGCAACAAATTGATACTTTTGAATTGTGGTGCTTAGAAGACTCTTGAGAGTCCCTTGGACAGCAAGGAGATCAAACCAATTAATCCTAAAGGAAATCAGTCCTGAATATTCATTGGAAGGGCTGATGCTGAAGCTGAAGCTCCAATACTCTGGCCACCTGATGTAAAGAGTCAACCCACTGGAAAAGGCCCTGATTCTGGGAAAGATTGAGAGCAGGA
>NW_011494640.1:7162475-7165746 GCF_000754665.1 Bison bison bison
ACTAGACGGACATTTGGTGGCAAAGTAATGTCTCTGCTTTTTAATATGCTGTCTAGGTTGGTCATAACTTTCATTCCAAGGAGTAAACATCTTTTAATTTCATGGCTGCAGTCACCATCTGCAGTGATTTTGGAGCCCCCAAAAATAAAGTCTGCCACTGTTTTCCCATCTGTTTGAAGTGATAGGACTGGATACCATGATCTTCGTTTTCTGAATGCTGAGTTTTAAGCCAACTTTTTCACTCTCCACTTTCACTTTCATCAAGAGGCTCTTTAGTTCTTCTTCACTTTCTTCCATAAGGGTGGTATCATCTGCATATCTGAGGTTATTGATATTTCTCCCAGCAATCTTGATTCCAGCCTGTGACTTGACCAGTCATATACATCAGACTTGACCAGTGCTAATTGAAAATGAAGATTTCTAGATCTATTACTAGTATCAAATTGAATATTCATTTTTTATTGGAGTATGGTTGGTTTGTAATGATCTGTCCATGAAATTCTCCAGGCAAGACTACTGGAGTGGATAGCCATTCCCTTCTGCAGGGGATATTCCTGACCTAGGGACTGAACCCAGGTCTCCTGCATTGGAGGCAGATTCTTTACCTTCTGAACCACAACGTTGTGTTATTTTCTGCTGTACAACATGAATCAACCATATGTATACATATATCCCCTCCTTCTTGGACCTCCTTTCAATCCCCCCATCCCACCCCTCTAGGTCATCATAGAGCATTGGAGCTGAGCTCCCTGTGCTATACAGCAGGTTTCCACTAGCTATCTATTTTACACATGGTAGTAAATGATATATACATATATATATATATATATCATACACGTCAGGGCTATTTTTTCATTTTTAATTAGGATGGAGATGATTACTTGCCATACTGAAGGACTGAAGGCCAATCCTAGGGTGCTGTTCAGTTCTTCATGGTCTTGCTTGTTCCTCATTCTACTGACAACTGCAGTTATTAAGAGAACTTTAATATCAGAGAGACACTACTAACATTTTTCAAAATTATTTCAAGTGAAAATAAAACATAGGAACAGGGAGGGAAATTCATAGTTGAAAAATTAGGTTGTTTTTGGAAAGAATATATAATAGAAATCTAAATCTTCTTAGTATAGGATTTGATTGATATTGCCAAATAAATAGCTTTAAATGGTAAGAAAGAAAGAAAGACTGAAGAAATGACCCTTTAGAGACATGAACAAAATCAAAATTGGCAATGTTGTTTTGTTCGGTGAAAATGAAATCCTGAAGTATGAACCTTCCATTAGGAAGCTAGTAGTAAGCCACTGAGAAGACTTCAGTATTATGTCTCAGGACATTCCTTTTTAAGAGCAGAGATACATTTTTAGGCTTTTTCACTAATTTGCATTTTAAAAAATATTTCTATGTACACAAATACTGGTATTACACACTAAAATAGTCAAAGCTGGAAATTTCATATGCAAATGTTAGATAATTTAAATTTTTAAAATTCAAGACAGGTTATCACATTCATTCCCCACTGAAACATCATGCCGTTGTGAAAAAGATACTACTACGAAAGACAGTGATATCTTGGCTGCAAGACTGGGACAGAAAGGTCACTCCAAAGAAAACATTGGAATTTCTAAAACTGTACCCTTGGTACACAAAACACATTTCCTTCTTATTTGTGATTATATTCTTGATCTAGTACTTATCTTTGAATGAAGCAAAATGAAAACATCATTCTTTTCTCTCCATAAAATTGTTGAATGTGGAATGATAGTATAATGGTGCTAGATTATTAGTTGTCTCATATATGAGTATCAAGGGAATGATGGGATAGTAAAGGGAAGAAAGTATCTTCCCTGGTGGCTCAGCGGTAAAAAATTCGCCTGCCAAGCAGGAAACACAGGTTCAATCCCTGGGTCAGGAAAGGCAACCCACTCCAGTATTCTCGCCTGGGAAATCCCAAGGACAGAGGAGCCTGGCGGGCTACAGTCCGCGGGGTCACAATGAGTTGGACCCGACTGAGTGACTAGATAGCAAAAGGGAAAAATAATTTGATAATGCGTGGAAGATAATGCAGAATACTACAAGACTTCCAACAAGGCAAATTTTCAGAGATTCAAAGTGTCCTTTCTTCCCTGCCTTATCCCAAAGAATAATTTTAACCTTCATATTCATGTTTTATTGAGTAAAATTTCTGTTTCACTCATGTAAATGTGAGGAGTCTGTACTCAGCCACTGTGCAGAACAAACGCTTAAATTATAGACCAGGGTAGATAATGACTCAGTTCCAGCTCTTCTACTTGAAACCATATGAACTTCAGTTTTTTTTACTTCAACCAGTCTCATTCCATTTTTTTTTTTCCTCAGTAAGAAAATAAGAGTCTGTATCATTTCTAGAGTCACAGTGAGGAAGAAAGTAGTTACACAAAAAAGCAACTGCCACAGTCCTTGGCACACTGTAGGCACCACAGTTATAAGCACTCTATCATTCTTGGCTCCTTGTAGAGTTGATCTCCTGTGTATGCACAGCATCCTATAAAGATGCTCAGAGAACCAGTTTAGTAGTTTTACCTTCTATGAAAATCTATGATTTTAAACCAGATTTCAAAAGATCAACTGAGATAATGGCCTTTTGTCTCCCTATACTGATGTTTAATATGCCAGAGATAAATGTGAAGCTACAGCAAAACCATGCTTGACTATTAATTGCCTCTTGAGTAGATAACATATGAAAAACAGTAGGTATGCACACAGTGTCTCCTTAATTTGTGTTTATATATTCTAGCAACACAATTAGAGCTTAGGCTGAATTTTTTTAATTGAAGGATTGAGAGCTCTTTTGGACTCTTTCTGAGATTCCATATATAGATTAAGAAATGGGTTGGCATATATACACTACTAATATTATGTATAAAATAGATAACTAATGAGACCCTACTGTATACCTCAAGGAAATCAGTGTTCTATGGTGACTTATGTGGGAAGGAGATCAAAAAAGAGGGGATATAGGGCTCAGACGTTAAAGAATCTGCCTGAATGCAGGAGACCTAAATTTGATCCCTAAGTGGGAAGATCCCCTAGAGGAGGGAATGGCTACCTACTCCAATATTCTTGCCTGGAGAGTTCCATGGGCAGAGGAACCTGGCAGGCTATAGTCCATAGGGTCACAAAGAGTCAGACATGACTGAGAGACTAACACCTCCACTTTTCACATGTGTATACATATAGCTGATTCACTATGCTGTACACTAGAAACTAACACAATATTGTAAAGCAACTATAC
>NW_011494640.1:7165960-7167028 GCF_000754665.1 Bison bison bison
AGATGAGATGGTTGGATGGCGTCACCAACTCAATGGATATAAGTTTGAGCAAACTCTGGGAGATAATGAAGGACAGGGAAGCCTGCTGTGCTGCAGTCCATGGGCTCACAGAGTCAGACACAACTTAGCAACTGAACCAAAACATATCACCAACTTCATGCTTCTCCACCACCTTTCTCAAGTCAGACAGCTAGTTACACCCACCTTTGATATTAACTCTTTCTTTTCTATCAACTCTTCTCAAACACAATTTCTCACCTAAATGCCATGACCATTACCCTTTACACTGATGTGGGCTAAAATCATTTTTTTAAAAACTAGCCAAATGAAAGTCACTTGACAAACTAAAATATATTATCCTAGCTTCATAGTGCTTTTCTAGTGTCTAATGGAAATGTTAAAATTTTGTCATTTTTTTCTTATTTACTGTAATTTACTTATTTACTGTAAGTAACTTTGGTTACTAAGTCAGTGATATAAACATCAACTGGAAACCATTCAAAACAAACTTGAAATATATGTGAGAATCAGTTCAGTACAATAGCTCAGTCACGTTCAACTCTGTGACCCCATGGACTGCAGCACACCAGGCTTCCCTGTCCATCACCAACTCCCAAAGTCTACTCAAACTCATGTTCATTGAGTAGGTGATGCCATCCAACCATCTCATCCTCTGTTGTCCCCTTCTTCTCCCGCCTTCAATCTTGCCCAGCATCAGGGTCTTTTCCATTGAGTCAGCTCTTCACATCAGGTGGCCAAAGTATTGGAGTTTCAGCTTCAACATCATCCTTCCAATAAATATTCAGGACTGATCTCCTTTAGGATGGACTGGTTGGAACTCCTTGCAGTCCAAGGGACTCTCAAGAGTCTTCTCCAACACCACAGTTCAAAAGCATCACTTCTTGGTGCTCAGCTTTCTTAACAGTCCAACTCTCACATCCATACATGACCACTGGAAAAACCATAGCCTTGACTAGACGGACCTTTGTTGGCAAAGTAATGTCTCTGCTTTTCAATATGCTGTCTAGGTTGGTCATAACTTTCATTCCAAGGAGTAAGCATCTTTTA
>NW_011494640.1:7167185-7174995 GCF_000754665.1 Bison bison bison
GTCTTTGTTTTCTGAATGCTGAGTTTTAAGCCAACTTTTTCACTCTCCACTTTAACTTTTATCAAGAGGCTCTTTAGTTCTTCTTCGCTTTCTGCCATAAGGGTGGTGTCATGTGCATATCTGAGGTTACTGATATTTCTCCCAGCAATCTTAATTTCAGCTTAACCCTGCCCAATTTTATCATTTCAATGGTAAGTACTGTGCAACAAACAGTTAGTATAGCGTGTTTGATGCTGTGGTGTTGGAAGATTCTGCTTTGAAGGTTGCATCTTCTGAAACTTTCTCTACCTGATAGGGGTGTTTCCTCGTGCTTACACAGTTGGTATATAATATGTGACCTATGTTAACCATCTGCTGAGAGTCTGGAATTTTGCTAGTTGCTAGGCAGATAATGCCTATGTGAGCAGCTACAAACAGGTTTCCTTGAGCAGAAACATCACACATGTGTTGCTGCATTTTGCTCCTGGAAGGAGAATGTTCTCTCTGTGATCCCTTAAAGAAAGAAGAGAGCAGAGAAAGGGGATGCATATTTATCTGAATTCCTTCTGTATTGTTTACCTAATAGATCCAGCTGTATACATGTAATAAATCTTAGGTGTACGTATGACTTTATGCTGCATCCCTGAGTTCTAGCAAATCACTAAAAACATATGGACAGCCTTGGGGAACCCCAAAAGAATTATTCATTAAATAACATACTAGTATACAAAATAAAAATAAAATTTGCTTTTTCAGTCTCTCTAGACAGAGACAGTAACTTTTTCCTTCCTTTTCCCATAACACATACATTAATTCTCTGCTTAAATACCTGCCATTACAACCCACTGTACTTGATTCCAGTTCCTAATGAGTACCTACCTACCCCGGCCATAACCTCATCTCAATTCCCTTGTTCCCTTGTCCACTGGAATTCAGTGATGTTCTCCACCTGAAGAGTCATGCATTATATCAACTCACCAGATAAGCCTACATCTCTCCTCCATTCTCTCACAAATGCACTGCTCTGCCACAGCCCTAATATTCATTTAATCTGAAGCACAATTAGAGAATGTGGGCATTGGATATTAAAATTAATCTTCCAATCTCCAAATTATGCTTTCTTATAATTAATTAGGAGCCATAAGATATCTAAAACTATATTCAATTGACAATCCCTTTATAAACTCCTGCAGCTGGTACAACATCTGCCAAAATGTCAGCATTCACAGTTTTTCATCAGTTAAGGTTTGTTGCCTGAAAATGAAGGTGCACCTGACCATCTGTGCCTTAAACCATTAAGATAGTGTAACTCACCTGCCGTGGACTCTGGTATAGGTGGATTCCTGGTTTGCCAGGAGCTCTCACTGAGTTGGTGTTTCTGCATTTCTCTTAGCCTTCCCTTTTTAGCTGCAATTTGGCAGCTGCTATTCCAGACATCGCACAACTATATTCATGTAGAAAGCAGGGGGCAGGTGATATGTTGGTGGTAAAATAGCTTTTTCTTCACAGGACTGGCTCTCTCTTTTATCAGGGAGCAGAATCTTTTCCACAAGAGAACAGTCAGCTTATTTTATAATGCATTGGCTAAAAGTAGTTAGCATACCCTCCCCTACAATAATCCTGCCCAAGGTAAATAGCATTCAGAAGACTGGCTTAGACCAAGCAGGACTTGTCCCAATGCCCAGAGGACAGACCTGAGCATATTGTTACTGAACAAAGCAGTTACATTAGCAGTAAATGATGGGCAGATCTATGGTTTGATCACTGTTTGGTTCATCATAGTCATCTGGAGTACTGATTAAACCACAAATCTTGCATCCTGATCCTCTGAGTTTCTGCTTCAGTGGGTCTGACGTGGCACCAGAGAACTTTCATTTCTAACAACTTCTCAGGTGATGGCTGCCATGGTTGCTCTGGATACCACTGGGCACCCAGAAAGGTAAACATTAGCCTCTACTGCACAACTCCATAGGTTCTAGGTAGCATCAAGGGTTCAGTTCAGTTGCTCAGTCATGTCTGACTCTTTGTGACCCCATGAATCGCAGCACGCCAGGCCTCCCTGTCCATCACCAACTCCCAGAGTTCACTCAAACTCCATCAAAGTCCATCAAGTTGGTGATGCCATCCAGCCATCTCATCCTCTGTCGTCCCCTTCTCCTCCTGCCCCCAATCCCTCCCAGCATCAGGGTCTTTTCCAATGAGTCAACTCTTCACATGAGGTGGCCAAAGTATTGGAGTTTCAGCTTCAGCATCAGTCCTTCCAATGAACACCCAGGACTGATCTCCTTTAGAAAGAACTGGTTGGATCTCCTTGCAGTCCAAGGGACTCTCAAGAGTCTTCTCCAACACCACAGTTCAAAAGCATCAATTCTTTGGCGCTCAGCTTTCTTCACAGTCCAACTCTCACATCCATCCATGACCACTGGAAAAACCATAGCCTTGATTAGACGGACCTTTGTTGGCAAAATAATATCTCTGCTTTTCAATATGCTATCTAGGTTGGTCATAACTTTCCTTTACTACTGGCTTATTTACAGTCACAGGTAAGCGTTAGTGTGGCTCCCACTTGTAGATGTAGACAAGGTTTATCACTGGCCTCACCTACAGTTGTAGGCAAGAGTTGATGCTAGCCTCAAATTCAGAATAGAAACATGATTGAAGGAGTGCCAGTCTTCATAGTTATAAAATCAAATTTGTGATGTGCTTCATAATCTCAAATATATAGGGAAACAAATTATAAAATAACAAATACTTAGTACAAAACCCATCAACTTTAACTCAAAATGCTGGCCAGCCCACATCATTCAAAAAATCAAGAATTACTTTAAGAAATGTAAATGCAGTATAATACTGTATTTTCCCAAACTCCTGAATATGCAAAATGACAAGGATAATAATACTTTACATTCTCTAAAGTATTAATCCTGTAATGGACTCGGCATGGATAAACAATCTCAAACCAATTATAGGGTTAGGAAATCAATTTAGTGAATACATTTTTATGTGTAGAGTTTAGGGAAATTAAAAAAGCATGTCTAAGAGACTATGAAACATATATTTTTATGTTTTATATTTTTATAAATATAAATATTTTCAGTTCAGTTCAGTTCAGTTCAGTTGCTCAGTCATGTCCAATTCTTTGTGACCCCATGGACTGCAGCGCACCAGGTTTCCCTGTCCATCACCAACTCTCGGAGCCTGCTTAAACTCATGTCCATCAAGTCGGTGATGCCATCCAGCCATTTCATCCTCTGTCATCGCTTTCTCCTCCTGCCTTCAATCTTTCCCAACATCACAGTCTTTTCCAATGAGTCAGTTCTTTGCATCAGGTGGCGCTTCATTTTCAACAGGTGGAGTTTCATCATCAGCATCAGTCCTTCCAATGAATATTCAGGACTGATTTCCTTTAAGATTGACAGGTTTGATCTCCTTGCTGTCCAAGGGACTCTCAAGTGTCTTCTCCAACACCACAGTTCAAAGCATCAATTCTTCAGTGCTCAGCTTTCTTTATGGTCCAACTCTCACATCCATACATGACCACTGGAAAAAAACATAGTTTTGACTAGATGGACCTTTGTTGGCAAAGTAATGTTTCTGCTTTTTAATATGCTGTCTAGGTTGGTCATAGATTTTTCTTCCAAGGAACAAGCGTCTTTTAATTTCATGGCTGCAGTCACCATCTGCAGTGATTTTGGAGCCCCAAAATTAAAGTTTCTCACTGTTTTCAATATTTCCCCATCTATTTGCCATGAAGTGATGGGACCAGATGCCATGATCTTCGTTTTCTGAATGTTGAGTTTTAAGTCAACTTTATCACTCTCCTCTTTCACTTTCATCAAGAGGTTCTTTAATTCTTGTTCTCTTTCCACCATAAAGATGGTGTTATCTGCATATCTGAGGTTATTGATATTTCTCCTGACAATCTTGATCCCAGCGTGTACTTCATCCAGCCTGGCATTTTTCATGATGTACTCTTTAGTTTTATGTTTTTATCCATAAAATATATATAGAAATAATTTGCATAAATTTTTATTATAGTAGGCAGATATGAAGGTGGCAGGTAAGATTATTAATGAATATCTGTTAGCATCACAGGCCATCATCATGGACTTGCTGATTACGTGTTAGGTATCTAGTATGACAATATTGTCTTGTTGTGTGTGTACTGGGCTTCCCTGGTGGTTCAGCACTAAACAATCCACCTGTCAATGCAGAGGGTTTGATCCCTGAGTTGGGAAGATCCTCTGGAGAAAGAAATTGCAACCTACTCCATTATTATTCCCTAGAAAATCCCATGTACAGAGGAGCACGGTGGTCTACAGTCCATGGGATTGCAAAGAGTCAGACACGACTTAGCAATTAAACAACAACAACAAATGTGTGTGTCTGGACAGTCTATAGAGGCAACAAGGTGTACCCACATGAAGTCTCTAAGCAGCAAGTAAAGGTACAAGGAAATACACATTTCGATGGCCACTGATACAAGTACTGTGATAAAGAGTATGCACATGCCTTGTTGTTGCTGTTCGGTCACTAAGTTGTGCCTGACTCTGCGACCCCATGAACTGCAGCACACCAGGCTTCCCTGTTCTTCACTGTCTCCGAGAGTTTGCTCAAACTCATGTCCATTGAGTCAGTGATGCCATCCAATCACTTCATCCTCTGTCACCCTCTTCTCCTCTTGCCCTCAATCTTTCTCAGCATCAGGGTCTTTTCCAATGAGCTGGCTCTTCACATCAGGTGGCCAAATGACTGGAGCTTCAGCTTCAGCACCAGTCCTTCCAACCAATATTCAGGGTTGACTTTCTTTAGGATTGACTGGTTGGATCTCCTTGCTGTCCAAGGGACTCTCAAGTGTCTTCCCCAGCACCACAGTTTGAAAGCATCAATTCTTCAGCACTCAGCTGTCTTTATGGTCCAACTCTCACAATACATGCCTTGTAATTGATAGGAAATGCTTCACAGAGGAAAGTTCTGTCTCAGAGAGGACAGGATATTTACAATTCAGAGGAAGAAAAGAAAACCAGTTAGGACTATAGAGAGGTGTAAGAATATGCCACAAAATGAAAGTAGAAACCACTTTATCTGGATAATAAAGGTGAAATTTGCCTCACTCTGGGATAAGAATTATAATAATTAAGAGCACAGTGGCTTTTGTTTTGTTTTTTTTTTAAACACACAGACTTTTGAACTCAGTGCTTTATCCTGAAGAAGTACATATGTGAGTAAACAAACTGATGGTGAAAATCTACTCACCTAAGCATTTTCACAGAGTAGATTTCTGAAGTTACCATTTTAACATTAAGAAGTTATTGAGTGTAAAACCGAGTTCTATATAAAATAGAGACATGCTTGGCTGTGCCTAAGGGATTATCTTATAAACACACATAACATTTTACATGGGTTAGGAGCCAAAAAGTCCCATCTGTGCTCAAGATACTATTTAACCATCTAGAAAGAACTCAAGTTCTGCCTGAGCCCTATATTTGGATAAACACTTATGATCCCATGTAACTAATTGCTCTTTTGTCATATATACTTTCGTTTTCCTCTTAAGTCTCATATTTTTGTTAATTTTTACTAGCACTTCCTACACAGTGCCTGTGTTCTTTACTTAAGAAATCTAGGCTAATATCATAAAATTGGTTTAACTTGTCTTTTCAAAGATAAAGAATCCTAGGAGTGAGAGTGAGGGAAGTAAGGCTTTCTCTTTTCACTTCATGGAACTCTATATTGCTGGGAAATTTTAACAAGCATTTACTATTTTTGAAAATTTTTTAAACTAATATCTTTTTAATTGGGATAAAATGTACATATCATAAAATTGATTTTTAACCATTTTTAATTGCAGGATTCATTGGCATTAAGTATTAATATATTTACATTGTTTTGCAAGCTTCTTTAGTGTCCATATCCAGAACTTTTTCATCACCCTAGACTAAAACTTCTACATCCATTAAACAATATCTCTTCATCCTCTCTCCCCTCAGCTGTTAGAAACCACTATTCTACTTTCTATCTCTATGAATTTGACCACTCTAGGTATACAAATTAAGTAAAAGTATACAATATTTCTATTTTTTGTATCTGGCTTATTTCTCTTCCATAGAATTTTTAAGATCCATCTATGGCATAGCATGTATTGGAATTCTCTTCCTTTTAAAGGCTGAATATTCCATTTTATGCCTATACCACATCTTGTGTATTCTTTCATCCATAAATGGACACTTGTACTGCTTCAAGCTCTTTGGCTATTATAAATAATGCTGCTATCAGTACACAAATATATATCTATGTCTTTGCTTTCAATTCCTTTGAGTATACACATTTAGCAGCAGAATTTCTGGATCATACAGTAATTCAATGTTTAATTTTTTGAGGAACCACCATATCAATCTTTCCATATCAATCTCACCATTTTACATTCCCACCATTAGTGCCAAGGGTTCCAATTTTTCTACATCCTTCCTCATCAATACTTGTTGGCTTTTTTCTGTTTTGTTCTATTTTTTAATAGTAGCCACTCTATTGGGTGCAAAGTGATTTCACTGTGGGTTTGATTTTCACTTTCTTAAGAGTTAGTGATATTGAGCATCTTTTCATGTGCTTGAAGACTCATTTGTATATCTTCTTTGAAGAAATGTCTTTTCAAATGTTTAAACTGGATTATTATTTTGTTGGTCTTTGGCTTTTTGCACGTGTATATCCAGTTATCTTAACACTTAGTGGGAAAGATTGTACTTTCCCCACTGAATCGTCTTGGCATTCTTGTTGAAAATCATTTGACTACATACACAAGGGCTTATTTCTTTTCTTTCTCTTCTATTGCATTGTGCTCTGTGTCTATCCTTATGCCTTAACACACTGTTGTGACCACCATAGCCTTGTTGTAAATTTTGAAATCAGGAAATTTGAATCCTCTTACTTTATCCCTTTTTAAGATTTATTCTGAAAAGTAATTACCTCTGTCATTTTGCTACTTGTTTTCTATATGCCTAACAGCTTTTTTACCCCTCATTTCCTGCATTACTATTTTATTAGTGCTTATTTGATTTTGTATTGTGAGATTTTAGAATTCCCTTTTCATTTCCTTTTAGTGTATATCCTCAAGCTATTTTCTTTGTGGCAACCTTGGGAATGACCTTAGTTCTCTAGAGTTTTAACACTCTTACTTGAATACCAGCTTGATTTCAATCACATACAAAAAGCTCTGCTCCTATACAACTCTATTCCAACTCCCTTGAAGTTGTCAAAGTCATAAAACTCCATCTTTATGCTTTGTATTTGTATATCCAAAACTCGTATGCTAATATTTTTAATGTATTAGTCTCTTGACTTAAGTAGAAAATGAATAGTAGAGTTAAACCAAAATTACAATAACACTAGGGATGCAGCAGTTGACCTTAATATTTATGCTGAGGATAAATCTGTCAGCATTCATAAAATTTTTGATCTAGAAAATATGGTATGAATATTTATATTGCAATATGAAATGGCAGGTTAAACTTATAGCTATTTAAACATTTAAGTGTTGGCATCACTTGAAATCACATACTTAATAAAAAATTTTTTTATTTATTTAAAATATTTTCTTAGAAAAATTTACTTTAATTTTTATACAATGGTTGGGTCAAATCATTCTCGTAAAGTAAGTTAACATACCTTAGCTTTAAATTTCTTCTCATAAAATGATTGGTTTTTATCTTTAAAATTCAATAGTAATATTTAAGACTTGCAAAATGTTTTCAATTCTATGATAAATGTTTTCAATATGTCTTGCAGTCTTAGGATCAAATTACAGGAAAATATATTAAATAAAAGTCACCAGGTA
>NW_011494640.1:7175095-7176163 GCF_000754665.1 Bison bison bison
AGTCACCAGGTAAGAAAACACACTGAAATATAAATCACATTTGAGCTAGAGTTCAGAAGGACAGTTCCGCTTCAAATGAATATTTTTCCTCTTGAGTGTTACAGGGAGCAGCTATTTTTTGGTCAGTCTCCAGCTTTAATTACTGGCACCTGTTAAAAAGCTAATTCCTTTCATGGTTTCTTTCTTCAATGTATTTCAAAACATAGGACAATATCAATAAATTAAGATATTTTTATGAGACTGCCAGATTAAACATGCTTATTTACACAGTTTTTCTTTTAGAAATTTGCACATTGTTTTGGCAAGTAGAGAATTGAGTCCTAATTCTTAATCCAAAGCTCTCTTTGCACAGGTATCGGTGGCTGTATAGTATCTAGTGGCTCAGATGGTAAAGAACCTGCCTGCCACATAGGAAACCTAGGTTTGATCCCTGGGTCAGGAAGATCCCCTGGAGAAAGGAATGGCCGCCCACTCCAGTATTCTTGCCTGGAGAATTCCATGGACAGAGGAACCTGGTGGGCTATAGTCCCTCGGGTCAGAAAGAATCTGACACAACTGAGCAACTAACACTTTCACTTTTGCACTTACAGACTAGGAAGAAAAATCCTAAACCAAGATTAAAGAGCATTGTGTCAAAAAGCTGCTATTGTGTGTCAATTTCCACATTTTGTAATATTAATGCAGTGGTAATATTAGCAATAACTTCTTTTTTTTTTTACTTTTTTTTATTAAATGATTTATTTTTTTAATTTTATTTTATTTTTAAACTTTACATAATTGTATTAGTTTTGCCAAATCTTCCTGTATGCTAGACACTATCCTTCATACCTTTCATTGTACTTAATTTCCCCAACAAAGTTCTTTTATAAGTTTGTTGGGGAAATTAAGTACAATGAAAGGTGTGAAGGATAGTGTCTAGCATACAGGAAGCATTCAATAAATGCTAATTATTACTATTATTCTGAAATATAATTTTCAAAAAAAACCCTGTATTCACTGAAATGTGGAAAAATCATCAAAACATGTTAAATAATTCTTCTGTAAATATTTTGTGTTCTATTTTATGGC
>NW_011494640.1:7176263-7176669 GCF_000754665.1 Bison bison bison
AGACAGCCCACTCCAGTATTCTTGCCTGGAGAATTCCATGGACAGAGGAACCTGGTGGGCTATAGTCCCTCGGGTCAGAAAGAATCTGACACAACTGAGCAACTAACACTTTCACTTTTGCACTTACAGACTAGGAAGAAAAATCCTAAACCAAGATTAAAGAGCATTGTGTCAAAAAGCTGCTATTGTGTGTCAATTTCCACATTTTGTAATATTAATGCAGTGGTAATATTAGCAATAACTTCTTTTTTTTTTTACTTTTTTTTATTAAATGATTTATTTTTTTAATTTTATTTTATTTTTAAACTTTACATAATTGTATTAGTTTTGCCAAATCTTCCTGTATGCTAGACACTATCCTCCAAAGGTGTGAAGGATAGTGTCTAGCATACAGGAAGCATTCAAT
>NW_011494640.1:7176769-7177111 GCF_000754665.1 Bison bison bison
TCTTTTCCAATGAGTCACCTCTTCACATGAGGTGGCCAAAGTACTGGAGTTGCAGCTTTAGCATCATTCCTTCCAAAGAACACCCAGGGCTGATCTCCTTCAGAATGGACTGGTTGGATCTCCTTGCAGTCCAAGGGACTCTCAAGAGTCTTCTCCAACACCACAGTGCAAAAGCATCAATTCTTCAGCGCTCAGCCTTCTTCACAGTCCAACTCTCACATCCATACACGACCACAGGAAAACCCATAGCCTTGACTAGACGGACCTTTGTTGGCAAAGTAATGTCTCTGCCTTTGAATATGCTATCTAGGTTGGTCATAATTTTCCTTCCAAGGAGCAAGC
>NW_011494640.1:7177211-7181457 GCF_000754665.1 Bison bison bison
GGTGGTGTCATCTGCATATCTGAGGTTATTGATATTTCTCCCAGCAATCTTGATTCCAGCTTGTGCTTCTTCCAGCCCAGCGTTTCTCATGATGTACTCTGCATAGAAGTTAAATAAGCACGGTGACAATATACAGCCTTGACGTACTCCTTTTCCTATTTGGAACCAGTCTGTTGTTCCATGTCCAGTTCTAACTGTTGCTTCCTGACCTGCATACCCGTTTCTCAAGAGGCAGATCGGGTGGTCTAATATTTCCATCTCTTTCAGAATTTTCCACAGTTTATTGCGATCCACACAGTCAAAGGCTTTGGCATAGTCAATAAAGCAGAAATAGATGTTTTTCATAGTTACAAAAGAGGCAAGGAAACATCCCTACCAAAACCTCCTCCTCACTTTACAACACTCAATTTACTTTTCTAATATGATCTGGAATCAGATCAAGATGCTGGGACTGAGCAGTGAACAGTCAGGGAAGAAGGATTATGTTTAGGGCAGAGGTCAACAATAACTCAATTAAGGGAGATTAAAACGGAGCCTTGAGAGGCAGCTTGTAAATAACCTGAGTCTGACAATCACATCAGCTCAATTCAGTTCAGTTGCTCAGTTGTTTCTGACTCTTTGCAACTCCATGGACTGCAGCACGCCAGGCTTCCCTGTCCATCACTAACTCCCAGAGCTTGCTCAGACTCATGTCCATCGAGTCAGTGATGCCATCTCATCCTCTGTTGTCCCCTTCTCCTCATGCCTTCAATCTTTCCCAGAATCAGGGTCTTTTCCAAGGAATCAGTTCTTTGCATCAGGTGGCCAAAGTATTGGAGTTTCAGCTTCAGCAGCAGTCTTTCCAATGAATATTCTGGACTGATTTCCTTTGGGATTGACTGGCTTGATCTCCATACAGTCCAAGGGACTCTCAAGAGTCTTCTCTAACACCACAGTTCAAAAACATCAATTATTCGGCACTGAGCTTTCTTTATAGTTCAACTCTCACATCCATACATGACTACTGGAAAAACCATACTGAGTCACAATAGGAAAGAAGACGGAAAAGACCCATATTAGGAATATTCCTTGGCTATTGACAAAGTAGGGGCAAACCCTCTTTAGAGAAAAATTATCCTAATTAAAGCATAAAGATATTCCACAGATGAGGTCCAACCAACAAGTCCACAAATATCAGCAAGCAACAAAGAAAACATGAGACCCAATATGCCACAGCTACCAGAAATAGAAAATTATATTCTTATTTTTTCAAGGTTCAAACATATTGAATTGTCAGATTCAGAATGTCAGACAGCTCTATGTGCAAGTATTATGGAAATAAAGTTTCAAGGGAAAGCATGCAAAAACAGATCATAAAAACAGAATTATTGTACTTAGAATATTTAGTGACACTAAAATAATTTTTTTAATTCGATAGGTAGCCTAAATATCAATTTAGAAATAGTTGAAACATTTAGTGCAATAGAAGGTATAGAACCAGAAGATATATCAGAAATTATAGAATGACAAACACTGTATAATCTCTCTTACATATTAAATCTAAAGAAGTAAAAACTCATAGCTATAGACAACAAATTGGCAGTTGCCAGAGATAGAGGGTTAGAGAGAAATGGATTAAGAGGTTCAAAAGGTTAAAAAGAAAAAAGAAATACCTTAGTAGATGAAACAGATGGAAAATAAGCTACCAGGGGCACACAGCAAACATAATTACTCATATAAAAATAGTATTTCCACAAAAACAGGGAAAACATAGCATTATCTTCTACCTCTGTTATCATTCTAAGGTATAATAAAGTCTTACTAAATTAATAAAATCAGTATAAAAAAGTAGCACAGAGATTGAAAGGAAAGACTCAGCTGTCACTATTTATAGACAATATCATCATCTGGGTAGAAAATGCAAGAAAGTCAAATGAAAAACTGTTAGAAATTACTAGGCTTATAAGAAAGATACAAAATCAATACACCAGGATTCTATTCATTATTGTCACACAAACAAAATTATTGGAATTCTTAGGCATATTTATTATCAGAAACTATGTAAAATGTGAATAAAATCGTAAAAGTTTATTGAAGGACACAAAAAAGGGTACAATATGTCAAATATGAAGGAGTCTAGATGGGAGAGGAGTTTCAAGGAGAATGGATACATGTATATGTATGGCTGAGTTGCTCTGCTGTGCACCTGAAACTCTCCCAACCTTGTTAATTGGCTATACTCCAATATAAAAAAGTTAAAAGAAAAAAATAAAGAAGTGGAAAGACATTCTAGCAGTTGAATGAGTTTTGTTACTGTATGGATGTCAATTCTGCTTCAAGTTAATCTATAAATTCAATTCAATATTGATCAAATTTTTCTTAAATTCTTTGGTTATTAACTAAATTCTTTGAATTCTTAATAGACTTATTTTAAAGTTCAAATGTATGGACTATTTCTAGAAGAGCATATAAGAAGCTGGCAACATTACTTGCTTCTTGAGAAAGAACCAAATGATAGGCTAAAGGAGACACTTTTTTTTTTTTTAATTGGAGGCTAATTACTTTATTGTAGTGGTTTTTGCCATACATTGACATGAATCAGCCATGGATGTACGTGTGTTCCCCATCCTGAACACCCCTCCCACATCCCTCCCATCCCATCTCTCAGGGTCTTCCCAGTGCACCAGCCCTGAGCACCCTGTCTCATGAATCTAACCTGGACTGGCAATCTATTTCACATATGATAATACACAGGATTCAATGCTATTCTCTCAAATCATCCCACCCTCGCCTTCTTCCACAGAGTCCAAAAGTCTATTCTTTACATCTGTGTCTCTTTTTCTGTCTCACATATGGGGTCATTGTTATCATCTTTCTAAATTCCATATATATGCGTTAATATACTGTATTGTATTGGTGTTTTTCTTTCTGGCTTACTTCACTCTGTATAATAGGTTCCACTTTCATCCATCTCATTAGAACTGATTCAAATGTATTCTTTTTAATGTCTGAGTAATACTTCATTGTGTATATATACCACAGCTTTCTTATCCATTCATCTGCTGATGGACATCTAGGTTGCTTCCATGTCCTGGCTATTATAAACAGTGCTGCGATGAACATTGGGGTACACGTGTCTCTTTCAATTCTGGTTTCCTCAGTGTTACTTACTAATTGTTTACCTCCTGTGTCTTGTATATGGTGCCAAATGTATTTTTCCCCAGATAACAAGCAAAATAAAATTAAAATATAGGTTTCATGTGAATATCTATTTTTAAAAAATCAAGTTTTTTCAGGAAAAAAAGTGTAATAATATCAGTAGAAAAATATACAATAAATAAAGTCATAACAAAAGGCTTTGTTATTGAGGCCAAAACAGTTGAACGCATCAATGGAGCAGAATAGAGAATTAAAAGTAGAGTCATGTATATATGGTGATTCACTTTAGGTTAAAGGTGGAATGTTACATAAACCAATGGGTTAAATAATGGACTAGTGAAGAAATACTGAGCATCTTAGTTTTCTCTCTGTAAAATCAAGGTTAGGATTCTTGAGAGGATTCATTGAAATAATGCTTGTTTAAAATAGAAATTACACAGAATGTATCACACAGTGGCAAAAATGGGAAATGTGAACAAATCTTAAGGAATGTGAAGAGAATGAGATACATGTACATAACTGAGGTTTCCTAAGAAAAGAAAAGAGAAAAAAAGAGGCAATGGTTGAAAAGATAAAAATGCAAATATTCTAAATTGTCTAAAAATATCACACACACACATATATGTATGTATATAATAAACACTCATCCATGAAGATAAATTAAATCTTCAAATTAAAAGCATAAATACTAGAAAATAACAATTGAGCTAAGTAGTAAACTTTTAATCTGCACATGATATGATTATTTACATAATACTCCACAAAAATCTATAAATTAGTAAAATAGTAAAGATAATTTAAAAAGATGGCTAGACATAAGGTGGATATAAAAAATCTCAGTTGCATTTCTAAATGTTAATCTATCTTTGGAAGGAAAGTTAGGCCAACCTAGATAGCATATTCAAAAGCAGAGACATTACTTTGCCATCTAGTCAAGGCTATGGTTTTTCCAGTGGTCATGTATGGATGTGAGAGTTGGACTGTGAAGAAAGCTGAGCGCTGAAGAATTGATGCTTTTGAACTGTGGTGTTGGAGAAGACTCTTGAGAGTCCCTTGGACTGCAAGGAGATCCAACCAGTCCATTCTGAAGGAGATCAGTCCCGGGATT
>NW_011494640.1:7181557-7181701 GCF_000754665.1 Bison bison bison
CAGTCCCGGGATTTCTTTGGAAGGAATGATGCTAAAGCTGAAACTCCAGTACTCAGCCCACCTCATGTGAAGAGTTGACTCACTGGAAAAGACTCTGATGCTGGGAGGGATTGGGGGCAGGAGGAGAAGGGGATGACAGAGGAT
>NW_011494640.1:7182090-7186412 GCF_000754665.1 Bison bison bison
ATTTTCCAAAATTTTATCTAAACACACAATATAATTTCAGTAAAAATCCAAGTAGCATTCTATGTGAAATTTGACAAAATTATTTGAAAAACAAAGGGAAAAAGTATATACCAAACATTCCTAAATTTATAAAAAGAGTAAAATGTGGTTTTTTTCTATCAGAAAAAAAAACTTATAAAACTATAAAAATTAATATAGTTAATCTAGGTGTGCTGCTAAGTCACTTCAGTCGTGTCCGACTCTGTGCGACCCCATAGATGGCAGCCCACCAGGCTCCCCCGTCCCTGGGATTCTCCAGGCAAGAACACTGGAGTGGGTTGCCATTTCCTTCTCCAATGCATGAAAAGTGAAAAGTGAAAGTGAAGTCACCTAGTCGTGTCCAACTCTTAGCGACCCCATGGACTGCAGCCTACCAGGCTTCTTCATCCATGGGATTTTCCAGGCAAGAGTACTAGAGTGGGGTGCCATTGCCTTCTCCGAATTTAGGTGTAGGAATTCCCAAATCGTTCAAACACTGAGTCCAGGAACAGTAATTATGATACATGATAGAAATAACATTGAAGATCATTAGGAAATTGAATAATTATTCAATCCATAAAAACTAGATAATAGATTACACAATAAAAAAAAATACACAAAGAATATGCAAAAGGCTTTATGCTGTGCTGAGTTTCTCAGTCATGCCCAACTCTTTACGACCCCATGGACTGTAGCCCACCAGGTGCCTCTGTCCATGCGGATTCTCCAGGCAAGAATACTGGAGTGGGTTGCCATGTCCTCCTCCAGGAGATCTTCCCAACACAGGGACTGAACCCAGGTCTCCTGCATTGCAGATGGATTCTTTACTGTCTGAGCCACCAGGGAAACCCATAAATACTGGAGTGGGTAGCAGATCACTTCTCCAGGGGATCTTCCCTACCCAGGAATCAAACCAGGGTCTCCTGCATTGCAAGTGAATTCTTTACCTGCTGAGCTATGGCTGACATATGAAAAGACATTCAACCTCATTATTGATGTAAGAAATGTGAATCAGGGTCACAATAAAATACCATTTTACATTCATTTTATGGACAAATACTTAGGAACTTGACAATGCTGATATGTATATGGAGCAATAAAAACAGGTACTCTTCTGGAGGTTGTGATTAGTACAGCCACTTTGGAAAAACAACTTATTTTCCATTTTGTCAATGTGAAAACAAGTATAAACAGGGTCCAGGAAATTCCTGTCCTAAGGAAACTCCTGCATACTTTCACCATAAGAAAGACACAAGAATGTTCCAAATGTCCAGTGGGGAAAACTCATCCATAGGAAAAAGAAACAAATTTTGTGTAATCGTCGTGAAGTACTATACAACATAGAAAAATGAATGAATTTCATTTATCTCATCTAAAAATAGCTTAGATGGATTTTAGAAATATCACATTGAGTTAAAAATACAAATCATAGGAGACTACATATAATGCTTACAAAAAATAAAAATTAATCATTTTACTGTTAGACATAATTACATATGTGGCAAAATTATTTTTTAAAGCTGGAAACTGATAAAGATATGATTACATTGGAGGAAGAGTCAGGGGGATAAGATGAAGAATCCATATACAGGCAAAAGTCATTGTTGAAGGAAATATATTATATGATTATAAGGAAAAGAAGCCCTCTCACTTAAGAAATCTACATATTGGATTCCCATCCCTAAACACATAAATCAAGCTTATGGTCGGTTCCCATCAGGTAAACTGGGAAATTCAGCCAAATGTTGTAAAAATAAGAAATTATTCCTTAAAGTAGACATATCTGACTAGCCTCATTTTCTACCATAAGACATAATGGTATAAAAATGCCAATCAATTCAGGGAGAAAAGACTTCCTTCCTGGAAAACTACTTAAAATGACAGCATTTTCCTAGTGTTTTAGGTGGCTTTTTAATGGATGGCCACATGGTTTCAAAGGGCAGTTTGTCCACTAAAAGTATGCTGGTTCAAGGCTACCATTATAAAAGATTGCTTTAGAATATGTACATTGTGATGAAAATCAAATACAAAAAAAATGTGATGACTCACCGGTTGGCTAGAAACATCTGTCACTGAAATAATAGAAATGGCAATATGGTGTTCCTCCAAAGATAAAACTTTCTATGGCCTTCAGCACACATTAGCACAGAAGTGTGCTGGCTGCGACGGACTGCACAGAAGCGTGGCTGAGAGGAGCTACCCCACGTTCAAGGTCAGGAGGGGCAACCTCGTCCAAGGTAAGGAGCAGCGGCTGCGCTTTGCTGGAGCAGCCGTGAAGAGATTCCCCACGTCCAAGGTAAGAGAAACCCAAGTAAGACGATAGTTGTTATAAAGGTATCAGAAGGCAGACAGACTGAAACCATAATCACAGAAAACTAGCCAATCTGATCACATGGACCACAGCCTTGTCTAACTCAGTGAAACTAAGCCATGCCGTGTGGGGCCACCCAAGATGGGTGGGTCATGGTGGAGAGGTCTGACAGAATGTGGTCCACTGGAGAAGGGAATGGCAAACCCACTTCAGTATTCTTGCCTTGAGAATCCCATGAACAGTATGAAAAGGCAAAATGGTAGGATACTGAGAGGAACTCTACAGGTCGGTAGGTGCCCGATATGCTACTGGAGATCAGTGGAGAAATAACTCCAGAAAGAATGAAGGGATGGAGCCAAAGCAAAAACAATACCCAGTTGAGGATGTGACTGGTGATAGAAGCAAGGTCCCATGCTGTAAAGAGCAATATTGCATAAGGACCTGGAATGTTAGGTCCATGAATCAAGGTAAATTGGAAGTGGTCAAACAGGAGATGGCAAGAGTGAACGTTGACATTCTAGGAATCAGCGAACTAAAATGGACTGGAATGAGTGAATTTAACTCAGATGACCATTATATCTACTACTGTGGGCAGGAATCCTTTAGAAGAAATGAAGTAGCCATCATGGTCAACAAAAGAGTCCGAAATGCAGTACTTGGATGCAATCTCAAAAACGACAGGATGGTCTCTGTTCGTTTCCAAGGCAAACCGTTCAGGATCACAGAAATCCAAGTCTATGACCCAACCAGTAACTCTGAAGAAGCTGAAGTTGAACGGTTCTATGAAGACCTACAAGACCTTTTAGAACTAACAGCCAAAAAGGATGTCCTTTTCATTATAGGGGACTGGAATGCAAAAGTAGGAAGTCAAGAAACACCTGAGGTAACAGGCAAATTTGGCATAGGAATATGGAATGAAGCAGGACAAAGGCTAATAGAGTTTTGCCAAGAGAACACACTGGTCATAGCAAACACCCACTTCCAACAACACAAGAGAAGACTCTACACATGGACATCACCAGATGGTCAACACAGAAATCAGATTGATTATATTCTTTGCAGCCAAAGATGGAGAAGCTTTATACAGTCAGCAAAAACAAGACTGGAAGCTGACGGTGGCTCAGATCATGAACTCCTTGTTGCCAAATTCAAACTTAAACTTTCTTCTTTCAGAAGAAAGTAGGGAAAACAACTAGACCGTTCAGGTATGACCTAAATCAAATTCCTTATGATTATACAGTGGAAGTGAGAAATAGATTTAAGGGACTAGATCTGATAAATAGAGTGTGTGATGAACTATGGACTGAGGTTTGTGACATTGTACAGGAGACAGGGATCAAGACCATCCCCATGGAAAAGAAATGCAAAAAAGCAAGATGGCTGTCTGAGGAGGCCTTACAAATAGCTGTGAAAAGAAGAGAAGCAAAAGGCAAAGGAGAAAAGGAAAGATATAAGCATCTGAATGCAGAGTTCCAAAGAATAGCAAGAAGAGATAAGAAAGCCTTCCTCAGCAATCAGTGCAAAGAAATACAGGAAAACAACAAAATGGGAAAGACTAGAGATCTCTTCAATAAAATTAGAGATACCAAGGGAACATTTCATGCAAAGAGGGGCTCGACAAAGGACAGAAATTGTATGGACCTAAGAGAAGCAGAAGATATTAAGAGGTAGTGGCAAGAATACACAGAAGAACTGTACAAAAAAGATCTTCACGAACAAGATAATCACAATGGTGTGATCACTAACCTAGAGCCAGACATCCTGGAATGTGAAGTCAAGTGGACTTTAGAAAGCATCACTACAAACAAAGCTAGTGGAAGTGATGGAATTCCAGTTGAGCTATTTCAAATGTTGGAAGATGATACTGTGGAAGTGCTGCACTCAATATGCCAGCAAATTTGGAAAACTCAGCGGTGGCCACAGGACTGGAAAAGGTCAGTTTTCATTCCAATCCCAAAGAAAGGCAATGCCAAAGAATGCTCAAACTACTGCA
>NW_011494640.1:7186888-7195780 GCF_000754665.1 Bison bison bison
CAGCAACAGACTGGTTCCAAATAGGAAAAGGAGTACGTCAAGACTGTATATTGTCACCCTGTTTATTTAACTTCTATGCAGAGTACATCATGAGAAACGCTGGGCTGGAAGAAGCACAAGCTGGAATCAAGATTGCTGGGAGAAATATCAATAACCTCAGATATGCAGATGACACCACTTATGGCAGAATGTGAAGAAGAACTAAAAAGCCTCTTGATGAAACTGAAAGAGGAGAGTGAAAAAGTTGGCTTATAGCTCAATATTAAGAAAACGAAGATCATGGCATCTGGTCCCATCACTTCGTGGGAAATAGATGGGGAAACAGTGGAAAGAGTAGCTGACTTTATTTTTCTGGGCTCCAAATTCACTGCAGATGAAATTAGAAGACACTTACTCCTTGGAAGGAAAGTTAGGACCAACCTATATAGCATATTCAAAAGCAGAGACATTACTTTGCCAACAAAGGTCTGTCTAGTCAAGGCTGTTGTTTTTCCAGTGGTCATGTATGGATGTGAAAGTTGGACTGTGAAGAAAGCTGAGCACTGAAGAATTGATGCTTTTGAACTGTGGTGTTGGAGAAGACTCTTGAGAGTCCCATGGGCTGCAAGGAGATCCAACCAGTCCATCCTAAATGAGATCAGTCCTGAATGTTCATTGGAAGGACTGATGTTGAAGCTGAAACTCCAATACTTTGGCCACCTCATGTGAAGAGTTGACTCATTGGAAAAGAATCTGATTCTGGGAGGGATTGGGGCCAGGAGGAGAAGGGGACGACACAGGATGAGATGGCTGGATGGCATCACCAATTCGATGGACATGAGTTTGTGTGAACTCCGGGATTTGGTGTTGGACAGGATGGCCTGGCATGCTGCAATTCATGGGGTCGCAAAGAGTCGGACACGACTGAATGACTGAGCTGAACTGAACTGATGGCCTCAAACAAGAATATGTTCAGAACGCAATTAAGATGTCAGACTTTTATGCGCAAATCTGTTAAAGAAATCTGTAAATCATTTCCCAGGTTTCAAGATTACCATTTAAAAACTTTGATATTAGAAAGAGAAAGGGAACAGGGGCATAAGTATTTACTTGCTAGGAATCACAGGTTATTCTATCTTCTATGTATTTCTCTCTCAGACATGTGATCATGGCTATCCTTTTTTCTAAAAATATTAATTTTAAGTCACTTAGTGAAAACCCAGATATTTTATTGGGCAAATAAGCAGAATAAAGAAGTAGTAGTAGTCTCAAGTAGTAGACTCTGATGCTGGGAGGGATTGGGGGCAGGAGGAGATGAGGACGACAGAGGATGAGATGGCTGGATGGCATCACTGACTCAATGGACATGAGTCTGGGTGAACTCTGGGAATTGGTGATGGACAGGGAGACCTGGTGTGCTGCGATTCGTGAAGTCGCAAAGAGTCGGACACGACTGAACGACTGAACTAAACTGAACTGAACTGAGTAGTCTCAAAAACACAAAATTCTGAACAAATTAGAATATTACTTTTTAACTGTACATGTATATATGTATACATAATTTAAATGCTTTATAAATGACCAATTAGCTTGTTGATTTCCAGTGTGCTTAATGCTATTAAAAGACCATCTAGAACCTGTGACCATCCCAAACCTGTGATAGATATCTCACAGAAAATACATCAATTTCCTTCCAGTTTTAAAAGTCAGCAGCATTTATAAACTTTATAGACAAAAACACAACCATGAACACAGAGACCACATTTTGAGAAGTTATTATGTTGGGCACTCTATGTATGCTGATCTTCTAAATCTATAAAACAAGGTTTAGAGGTCATTGTTATTAAGCCACTTACAGCCCAAACTCAGAAAGATAAACAATTTACATGAAAAGGGTTTATGAGTATAAATATGTACATTCAAACCAAGATTGGCCTTATTTCAAGATTCATGTTATTTGTTCCAAAATCAGGTTGATTGTCAACTTTACACAATTTTACCCAATGTGCTAGCTCAATTCAGTCATGTTCTACTCTTTGCTACCCTATGGACTGTAGCCCGCCAGGCTTCTCTGTCCATGGGATTCTCTGGGCAAGAGTACTGGAACGGGTTATCATGCCTTCCTCCAGGGTATCTTCCTGACCCAGGGGTTGAACCCGTGTCTCTTATGTCGTCTGCATTGGTAGGTGAGTTCTTTACCACTAGCGTTATCTGGGAATCCCCAACATATATTCTTTACCAGATGTAAAACATAACAAGTGAGAAGCTGCTGTATAGCAAAGGAAGCTCTGCTTGGTGCTCTGTGATGACCTAGAGGGGTGGGATGAGGAGCTGGGAGGGAGGTTCAAGAGAGAGGGGACATATGTATACATTTTGCTGATTTGCTTTATTATACAGCAGAAAATAACACAATATTTTAAAACAATTTTATCTCAATTAAAAAACAAAAAATAAATTAAAAAAATGAAAATATATAGTCAACTTACAATATTGTTAGTTTTGCATGTACTTCATATAGATGGACTATGTGTATAATTTAGTTAAAAATAAAAGAATACCATTAAATGCAGTAATAAAGATGGTAACATTCATGCCAGCCACTGCATTAGGTATTTATATTTTCACATCTGTTAAAAACCCTATAGGAACTTTATCATTATCCCCATTTATAGTTGAGGGCACTGAAAGTAAGCAATATTAAATGGAGGTGACAGAGGTTGAACATGGCAGAGGCATAATTTGAACCTAGATATATTTGGTTCCTGTAGCAAATGAGCCAAAGAATTAACTTTACTTTGAGTCAGTGAGTGAAGAATGTCCTTTGGGAGATCACTGGTTATATAAAACAAAGAGAAATTGGATTTCTCTTCAAATCACCAGGACAGCACTTTATTAAGCTAGTGGAAAAGCAAATTCTGCTCTTTCCATGGATGCTAATCTCACGTATGAGTGCTTAAAAGCTCTTTCATGGAAAAGCACACATCAGGCAAATAATTTCAGGAGAGAGAAAAGCTGAGATTGCATATCTTACTCTGCTTATTTACTAGAAGGTTGCATAAAATTCTGGAAACACATGAGGGTTTTATTATTTTTTTCCAATATTTGCAAGGAGGTGAGATGTAATAAAATCATTCCATTTTAATAGACCAAAAAAAAGTTGAAAGTGTGAAAAAGTATTCTCAACAAAAAATACAAAAAACAATCCAAAACATTAGTAGGAGACCGGCCATTAGTTTTTATCAGTGCATGTGAGAATGATTTTATTTTGTTAATTTATGTAGTTAATTACTTCTGAGAATTCACTACATCTGGACACTTGGCATTTTGTAGTTCTGAAAATTGGGTTGCATGCATAAATGTTTTGTATCTGCTGAAGTAAATTGTATGTGTTGGCATTTCCTGGCAGTAGCAATTGCTAATTACACATGCATTTAGAACGGACAAACAGGTCAACCACAGACAATGATAGGAATGGAAATTGGCCCTCAGTGGTCTAGCTGTCTATGAAATGTCCCTCAGGACAAAGGTCTCTCTGCCTCATTTCCTCAGGCCTGGGAGTAACTTGGTGCTCCTGCCCCTTCTTCATCCCCTGTCCCAGGTGGGCTGATTACCCAGCTACAAGGGCACCATTCACACTTGAGTTGTGCTCCAAAGGTGTCATTTATTGGGTTGACCAAAAAGTTCATTCGGGTTTTTCCACTGAAGTTTATGGAACCCAAACAAACTTTTTGGTCACCCCAGTATGTAAACTATAGTGTGGAAGGTCCTCCCTGTGAACATGCCACTTTGTGACCCTGACCTGGCCTCCTGCTTACCTTCTCAGCCTCTTCTGGCACCACTTCAGCTCTTGCCACATTCATCGTAGTGGCTTCTTTTCAGGGTCCCCAAATGTGGCATGCCTGTTCTGCCCTAGAAGCTCTGCACTGAAGCTCCCTCCCTTACTCATTCAACAAACATTTAAAACAGGTGGTTGCCACAGAGTGGTGGGGGGAGAGGATAAGAGAAATAGGTAAGGGAGAATAGAAGGTACAAACTTCCAGTTACAAAATGAATGAGCTGAGAGGATGAAATGTACAGTGTGGGGAATATAGTCAATAAAAACATAATATCTTTGAATAGTGAAAGATTGGAACTAGACTGTAGGATATATATAACAATCATTGAGAGTAAATCCTAAGATTTCTTATAATAATTTTTTTCTCTTTCTTTAATTTTGTATTGTGTGTACTGATGTAATGATCCATGTCTATGGTAGCACAAGTGTTGAAGCCCTGCTGGGGACTTATTTTTGACAGATGAATGGATCAAGGAGATGTGGTGTATACACACACACACACACACACATATACACACACACACACAATGGAATATTACTAAGCTATAAAAAATAATGATGTAATGCCACTTGCAACAATGTGGATGGACCCAAAGTAAGTTAGAAAGAGAAAGACAGATACCATATGATATTACTTATATGTGGAATCTAAACAAATGATACTGCTGCTGCGGCTGCTGCTAAGTCACTTTAGTCTTGTCTGACTCTGTGCGACCCCATAGATGGCAGCCCACCAGGCTCCCCCGTCCCTGGGATTCTCCAGGCAAGAACACTGGAGTGGGTTTCCATTTCCTTCTCCAATGCATGAAAGTGAAAAGTGAAAGTAAAGCTACTCAGTCGTGACCAACTCTTAGCAACCCCATGGACTGCAGCCTACCAGGCTCCTTCATCCATGGGATTCTCCAGGCAAGAGTGCTGGAGTGGGGTGCCATTGCCTTATCCGAACAAATGATACAAATGACTTTATTTACAAAATGGAAGTAGACTCACAGACATAGTAAACCAATGAGGAGGGATAAATTAGGATTTAGGGATTAATAGATAGACACTACTATACCTAAAACAGATAAGCAACAAGGACCTACTATACCACATAGGAAACTATATTCAATATCCTGCAATAATCTATGATGGAAAAGAATCTGAAAAGAATATATATGTGCATAAATATATACACATATACAACTAAATCACTCAGCTGTGCACCTCAAATTAACATGATGCTGTAAATCAACTATACTTCAATAAACAAATATATATATTTATTAAAAAGTAAAGGCTGCCCTTTGCTGATCAAAACAGTTCTCTGAACACCTTGGCTTAGCTCCCTCCATGGTAAAGGTGACTCTTATCAGCAGTGGTGAAAACTATGCAGCCCATACAACATGAAGATCTTCTAACTAGCCAACACCCATGCCATTGTTCCCTAGCAATTTTCCCTAGCAACAGAAGACTTTTCACTTTCCTTTCCTTACATCTCTTGGTTGGCTAAGCTGCCCCTCCCTAGCACCAATTCAAATAAAGATATACCTCAAATTAAATTTGTGCTGTATTCTTTTCAACTCTCCTTGTCTGGAACAACAGCATAATTAATCTATCCCTTGTTCAAAGTATGTTATTTTATTATTGTCTTAAAAACCACCATACTGTATGCTATTGTCTTGTGAAATTATTATAATTCCCACAGTGAACCTATGTTAGATAAATTATTGGCAAAGACAATCTCAGTCTCTGAGCATAATCTGCCACCTCTCAAAGCAAACATACAGGTGTGTGTGTGTGTGTGTGTGTGTGTGTGTGTGTGTGTTCAGGTTCAAAAGTTCAGCAGATGATCTGAACTAGAGTCTGATCCTTGCCATTTTTTGACATGAAAATTAAACTATTTGATGTTACAAATATTAAATATATCATAGTGAAATACAATTGTATTTGTTTTTTTTCATTTAATTCTATGTCAAAGTTATTTAAGAATTCAGACCGGCAGCTTGATAAAGTGAATTCTCATTAAAAAGAATGTGTTGTCTCAAAAAAGAAATGCTCCATATTTATTTATGTATATAATATAGTTGTTGATTCACCAAGCCTCAGTTGCAGGTTTAAAATAATCACCTTCAACAAAATGAAAAAATATCAAAGTACTTGCCTTAAGGAATTTTTTGTACATCTCAAACTTACAATTAGAAAAGTACATGTGAATATAGGTTGGAAAAGATAAGAACTAAAAAGGAAGTGAGGGGGAATAAGCAATAAGTAAAATTATTGAAAGGTAGGTAATTATTTTCAGATTCTTCCAAAACATATTCAAATATATTCATCTGTAGCATAAAAAATACCATTTTGCATTTCAAATTTGAAAAATCTATGAAAGAAAATATACTTTTTTCATACAAAATTTTGATTACTTTAAATTCAGGTGTATTCATTAACTATGAGACAAGATTTAATGGGCATTTAATGGAACTGGGATTACCCAGAATTAGTACTCAATACCATTAAATAAGCTGAAATGAGGGCAATCAAGTGGTCATAATAAATAAAAATGCTTCTAGGAATATTTGAAAGAATCTGACTGCATTTGGAGAAATGTTTAAAATCTTAAATATTTGCTTAATGTTTAAACAAATGTTTATCATCATTCACAAATAGGAACAGTGATAATTACAATATCAATATTCAGCTCTATTCTCAAATCAACGTGTATCTAAAACTATTATATTTGGACCTTCAAACTACATGTTTTAAGACTTTTTATTGTGTAATGAAAACGTGTACTTAGATACCCCTAATTTTTATTTTTAAAATGATGCTTGTGCTAAGTTGCTTCAGTTGTGTCTGACTCTTCATGACCCTTTGGACCCCTGTAGACTGCCAGGCTCCTCTATCCATGGGATTCTCCAGGCAAGAGTACTGGAGTGGGTTGCCATGCCCTCTTCCAGGGAAACTTCCTGACCCAGGGATTAACCCATGTCTCTTATGTCTCCTGCATTGGCAGGTGGGATCTTTACAAGTAGGGCCACCTGGGCAGCCCTTTAAAATGATGGTCATTGGTTAAATGTCAAAAAAACATTTTAAACCCCCAGTAGAAATATAGATGAGTATCTTTTAGATTTCAGGTAAATAATTTTTAAACAAGACACAAAAACTTTGAGAGTGGAAATATCAATCGATTGCTTATATTAAAATTAATTTTGTTCACCAAAAATGCTTTAAAGAAAATAAAAACATGAGTTACAAGCTTGTACACACAATCAAAGAAGAATAACTCTAAAGAACTATAAAATTGTATTTTAAAAACACAAATAACACAAAAATTTTTTTTTTCCTTTTTTTTTTAAATTTTATTTTATTTTTAAACTTTACAATATTGTATTGGTTTTGCCATATATCGAAATGAATCCGCCACAGGTATACATGTGTTCCCCATCCTGAACCCTCCTTCCTCCTCCCTCCCCATACCATCCCTCTGGGTCGTCCCAGTGCACCAGCCCCAAGCATCCAGTATCGTGCATCAAACCTGGACTGGCGACTCGTTCCATATATGATATCATACGTTTTTCAATGCCATTCTCCCAAATCATCCCACCCTCTCCCTCTCCCACAGGGTCCAAAAGACTGTTCTATACATCAGTGTCTCTTTTGCTGTCTCATATACAGGGTTATTGTTACTATCTTTCTAAATTCCATATATATGCGTTAGTATACTGTATTGGTGTTTTTCTTTCTGGCTTACTTCACTCTGTAAAATAGGCTCCAGTTTCATCCACCTCATTAGAACTGATTCAAATGTATTCTTTTTAATGGCTGAGTAATACTCCATTGTGTATATGTACCACAGCTTTCTTATCCATTCATTTGTTGATGGACATTTAGGTTGCTTCCATGTCCTGGCTTTTATAAACAGTGCTGCAATGAACATTGGGGTACACGTGTCTCTTTCCCTTCTGGTTTCCTCAGTGTGTATGCCCAGCAGTGGGATTGCTGGGTCATAAGGCAGTTCTATTTCCAGTTTTTTAAGGAATCTCCACACTGTTCTCCATAGTGGCTGTACTAGTTTGCATTCCCACCAACAGTGTAAGAGAGTTCCCTTTTCTCCACACCCTCTCCAGCATTTATTGCTTGTAGACTTTTGGATCGCAGCCATTCTGACTGACATGAAATGGTACCTCATAGTGGTTTTGATTTGCATTTCTCTGATAATGAGTGATGTTGAGCATCTTTTCATGTGTTTGTTAGCCATTTGTATGTCTTCTTTGGAGAAATGTCTATTTAGTTCTTTGGCCCATTTTTTGATTGGGTCATTTATTTTTCTGGAATTAAACTGCAGAAGTTGCTTGTATATTTTTGAGATTAGTTGTTTGTCAGTTGCTTCATTTGCTATTATTTTCTCCCATTCTGAAGGCTGTCTTTTCACCTTGATTATAGTTTCTTTTGTTGTGCAGAAGCTTTTAATTTTAATTAGATCCCATTTGTTTATTTTTGCTTTTATTTCCAATATTCTTGGAGGTGGGTCATAGAAGATCCTGCTGTGATGTATGTCAGAGAGTGTTTTGCCTATGTTCTCCTCTAGGAGTTTTATAGTTTCTGGTCTTATGTTTAGATCTTTAATCCATTTTGAGTTTATTTTTGTGTATGGTGTTAGAAAGTGCATTCTTTTACAAGTGGTTGACCAGTTTTCCCAGCACCACTTGTTAAAGAGACTGTCTTTAATCCATTGTATATTCTTGCCTCCTTTGTCAAAGATAAGATGTCCATATGTGCATGGATTTATCTCTGGGCTTTCTATTTTGTTCCATGGATCTGTATTTCTGTCTTTGTGCCAGTACTATATTGTCTTGATGACTGTGGCTTTGTAGTAGAGCCTGAAGTCAGGCAGGTTGATTCCTCCAGTTCCATTCTTCTTTCTCAAGATAGCTTTGGCTATTCGAGGTTTTTTGTATTTCCATACAAATTGTGAAATTATTTGTTCTAGCTCTGTGAAGAATATCATTGGTAGCTTGATAGGGATTGCATTGAATCTATAAATTGCTTTGGGTAGTATACTCATTTTCACTATATTGATTCTTCCAATTCATGAACAT
>NW_011494640.1:7195880-7196422 GCF_000754665.1 Bison bison bison
GTCTTTGTTGATTTTTGCTATGGTCTCTTTTGTTTCTTTTGCATTTATTTCTGCCCTAATTTTTAAGATTTCTTTCCTTCTACTAACCCTGGGGTTCTTCATTTCTTCCTTTTCTAGTTGCTTTAAGTGTAGAGTTAGGTATTTATTTGACTTTTTTCTTGTTTCTTGAAGTATGCCTGTATTGCTATGAACTTTCCCCTTAGGGCTGCTTTTACAGTGTCCCACAGGTTTTGGGTTGTTGTGTTTTCATTTTCATTCGTTTCTATGCAAATTTTGATTTCTTTTTTGATTTCTTCTGTGATTTGTAGGTTATTCAGCAGCGTGTTGTTCAGCCTCCATATGTTGGAATTTTTAGTAGTTTTTCTCCTGTAATTGAGATCTAATCTTACTGCATTGTGGTCAAAAAAGATGCTTGGAATGATTTCAATTTTTTTGAATTTACCAAGGCTAGTTTTATGGCCTAGGATGTGATCTATCCTGGAGAAGGTTCCATGTGCGCTTGAGAAAAAGGTGAAATTCATTGTTTTGGGATGAAATGTCCT
>NW_011494640.1:7196522-7196866 GCF_000754665.1 Bison bison bison
CAGCCTTTGTTTTAAAGTCTATTTTATCTGATATGAGTATTGCTACTCCTGCTTTCTTTTGTTCTCTATTTGCATGGAAAACCTTTTTCCAGCCCTTCACTTTCACTCTGTATGTGTCCCCTGTTTTGAGGTGGCTCTCTTATACACAGCATATGTAGGGGTCTTGTTTTTGTATCCATTCAGCCAGTCTTTGTCTTTTGGTTGGGGCATTCAACCAATTTACGCTTAAGGTAATTATTGATAAGTATGATCCCATTGCCATTTACTTTACTGTTTGGGTTCAAATTTATACACCATTTTTGTGTTTCCTGTCTAGAAACTATCCTTCAGTATTTGTTGGAGAG
>NW_011494640.1:7196966-7197807 GCF_000754665.1 Bison bison bison
ATTTCCATACAAATTGTGAAATTATTTGTTCTAGCTCTGTGAAGAATATCATTGGTAGCTTGATAGGGATTGCATTGAATCTATAAATTGCTTTGGGTAGTATACTCATTTTCACTATATTGATTCTTCCAATCCATGAACATGGTATATTTCTCCATCTATTAGTGTCCTCTTTGATTTCTTTCACCAGTGTTTTATAGTTTTCTATAAAACTATATAAAACTACCTAGTTTCTTTAGGTAGATATATTCCTAAGTATTTTATTCTTTCCGTTGCAATGGTGAATGGAATTGTTTCCTTAATTTCTCTTTTAGTTTTCTCATTATTAGTGTATAGGAATGCAAAGGATTTCTGTGTGTTGATTTTATATCCTGCAACTTTACTATGATCATTGGTTAGTTCTAGTAATTTTCTGGTGGAGTCTTTAGGGTTTTCTATGTAGAGGACCATGTCATCTGCAAACAGTGAGAGTTTTACTTTTTCTTTTCCAATTTGGATTCCTTTTATTTCTTTTTCTGCTCTGATTGCTGTAGGCAAAACTTCCAAAACTATGTTGAATAGTAATGGTGAAAGTGGGCACCCTTGTCTTGTTCCTGACTTTAGAGGAAATGCTTTCAATTTTTCACCATTGAGGATAATGTTTGCTGTGGGTTTGTCATATATAACTTTTATTATGTTGAGGTATGTTCCTTCTATTCCTGCTTTCTGGAGAGTTATTGTCATAAATGGATGTTGAATTTTGTCAAAGGCTTTCTCTGCATCTATTGAGATAATCATATGGCTTTTATTTTTCAATTTGTTACATTGATTGATTTGCAGATATTGAAGAATCCTTGCATCC
>NW_011494640.1:7197907-7198216 GCF_000754665.1 Bison bison bison
TCCCATGTTTGATGCATATATATTTATAATTGTTATATCTTCCCCTTAGATTGATCCTTTGATCATTATGTAGTGATCATCTTTGTCTCTTTTCACAGCCTTTGTTTTAAAGTCTATTTTATCTGATATGAGTATTGCTACTCCTGCTTTCTTTTGTTCTCTATTTGCATGGAAAACCTTTTTCCAGCCCTTCACTTTCACTCTGTATGTGTCCCCTGTTTTGAGGTGGGTCTCTTGTACACAGCATATGTAGGGGTCTTGTTTTTGTATCCATTCAGCCAGTCTTTGTCTTTTGGTTGGGGCATTCAA
>NW_011494640.1:7199988-7202987 GCF_000754665.1 Bison bison bison
TCTATGGTTTGGGGGTGACTTTGGGCAGCCTGTATCTTGGAGCTCAGGGCTGTGTTCCTGTGTTGCTGGAGAATTTGTTTTGTATGTCTTGAGTTACAAGCTTGTACACACAATCAAAGAAGAATAACTCTAAAGAACTATAAAATTGTATTTTAAAAACACAAATAACACAAAAAATATTTTAAAAAATCAGTTCCAGGGGAAAATGATTCCATTAAGCTAAAAAATCTCTAAGAATAGATGCTTAACATCATCAGTGAAAAAATACATTATAAACACAATGAGTTATAATCATTTCATGAAATATGCCATTCACCTGGTAAATTTTAAGTGTGATAAAACCAAATATTGATAGGGATTTTGAACCACAGAATCTACTGTTCATTGCTACTAAAAGTGATTATTGGTACAAGTAATTTAGAAAATATGGTATTACCTCCTAAACTTGAATATTCGTATACTTTAGGCCCAATAATTTCACTCATAGGAATACCCCAGGAGACATCCTTGCACAAGAACCCAAGGAATCAAAAAAGGTATATCAATAACATTACTGTTCACAATGACAAAAACTTGGAGACAACCCAAGTGTCCACCCAAAGAGAATAAATGAGTAAACTACTCATACAATGAGGGGCTTCCAGATGGCACCAGTGGTAAAGAATCTGCCTGCCAAAGCAGGAGATACAAGGGATGTGGGTTCGATTCCTGGGTCAGGAAGATACTTTGGAGTAGGAAATTGCAACCCACTTCAGG
Organism: Bison bison bison; assembly: GCF_000754665.1. Lineage (NCBI taxonomy): Eukaryota > Metazoa > Chordata > Mammalia > Artiodactyla > Bovidae > Bison > Bison bison. Next base: position 7,200,745 of record NW_011494640.1, read on the forward strand.
ATTCTCACCTGGGAAATTCCAAGAACAAGAGGAACCTGGTGTGCAACAGTCATGCATTTGCAGAGTCCGACATTACTAAATATACACACACATATTCATAAAATGGAGTGTTATATAATAATCAAAATTTGTGAACTGTAAAAACATGGAACCAATCAAGAATCTTAGAAAAATAAAAAGGAGTGAAAATAATAATCAGAAAAGATCAAAAGATTCCATATCACATACCATTTTATAAAGTAAAAACAACTAAAATAAAATATACTTACATTTTAAAAGTATATATAGATGTACTAAATCTAGACAAAAATGGAAGCAAAGGAATGATGGGTTGAGACTCAAGATGATGTTCATATCAGGTGGGTAGAGGAAGGAAGGACTAGAAGATTACATGTAGTTACATCAAGAACTTCACTATTATTTGAGTGGTCGCCTTAAGTGTGCTTACTATACCATTAGAAGTAACTGAATAAGTACAAGGGGACCATACACTGACAAAATGAAGACAGTGTGACATGACCATGGAGTTTATGATTATCCAGTTCTGCGCACCTCAGTTCCAAAGGAGAAGAAAAGAAACATTAAGGTCTTTGTACGGACTCTGCTAAGTCACTTCAGTCATGTCCGACTCTGTGCGACCCCATAGACAGCAGCCCACCAGGCTCCCCCATCCCTGGGATTCTCCAGGCAAGAACACTGGAGTGGGTTGCCATTTCCTTCTTCAATGCATGAAAGTGAAAAGTGGTCGCTCAGTCATGTCTGACTCTCAGTGACCCCGTGGACTGCAGCCTACCAGACTCCTCCGTCTATGGGATTTTCCAGGCAAGAGTACTGGAGTGCGGTGCCATTGCCTTCTCCATTTGTACGGACAGAGGGAACTAAGACTCAAAACAAAGAGATGGAGTAGGGCATTGCAAACTCAGGCCAATATAAGGTATTGAAGACTGTTCTTCCAGATTTTCTACAGTGCTATTAACAATAGTACAGTATTATTACCATTGGAAACAGTGAGACTTTATTTTCTTGGGTTCCAAAATCACTGCAGACAGTGACAGCAGCTATGAAATTAAAAGACGCTTGCTGCTTGGAAGAAAAGTTATGACAAACCTAGACAATGTATTAAAAAGCAGAGACATTACTTTGCCAACAAAGGTCTGGATGGTCAAAGCTTTGGTTTCTCCAGTAGTCATGATGGATGTGAGAATTAGACCATAAAGAAGGCTGGCTGAGCACCGAAGAACTGATGCTTTTGAACCGTGGTGTTGGAGAAGAATCTTGAGAGTCCCTTGGACTGCAAGGAGATCAGTCCAGTCAATCCTAAAGGAAAACAACCCTGAGTATTCATTGGAAGGGCTGAGGCTGAAGCTGGAACTCCAATACTTTGGCCACCTGATGCGAACAGCCGACTCATTGGAAAAGACCCTGATGCTGGGTAAGATTGAAGGCAGAAGGAAAAGAGGATGACAGAGGATGAAATGGTTGGATAGCATCACCAATGCAACGAACATGAACTTGAGCAAACTCGGGGAGATAGAGAGGGACTGGCATGCTGCAGTCCATGGGATCGAGGAGTCAGATATGACTTGGCAAGTGAACAACAACAACTTAATACATATCATTTTTTCCACTGGACAAAAAAGAAAACTGACATTCAAAGAATTTATTTTGTCTAAGGATCCAGCCCAGAATGTAGCCCAGAGATGACATGTCAAGGGAAGACAGAATAGCTATAACTGAGAAACCTTTAGGCAGTCAGGGATTCCTGAAAGGGAACAAAAGACATCGAATTCATCACAGTCCCAGCAAGAACAGAAAAGTTTTCAGCTGTGACTGTGGCTCAACCTTAAGGAATGGAGTTTTAAAATTGAGTTTGGGGAAAGTTCAAGGAAATCAACATGGGATGCTGAGTTTCGCTGGCACTAGCAAGCGCCCTTGCGGAAGCGAAGGGAGAAAACCCTAACATGAGCAGGACCCTTGGGAGTTCAGAGCCACATGATTGATGTTGCAGTCAAAGAGAGACAGCCACTGCAGGCAAAAGATATCCTCTAACCTCTCCTTGCTCCTACATACTCATCTCCTGCCAGTGTCTTCTATTAGCTGAACAAAGTATGAAGCAGGGTCATGGAATCTGGATAAGTTGATATGCTGAGGTCTGTCCCTTTGGGGCACTGACCAGGACAGAAAAGGATGGAGAATAGATCTCAGGGAGAAGTGACAACAAGTGGAGAGTAAGCAGCACAGGC
>NW_011494640.1:7204747-7225830 GCF_000754665.1 Bison bison bison
CTATTCCTTTGCATTGATCGCTGAAGAAGGCTTTCTTATCTCTTCTTGCTATTCTTTGGAACTCTGCATTCAGATGTTTATATCTTTCCTTTTCTCCTTTGCTTTTCACTTCTCTTCTTTTCACAGTTATTTGTAAGGCCTCCCCAGACAGCTATTTTGCTTTTTTGCATTTCTTTTCCAGGAGGCTGTGACGGGTGCGCCAAGTGCGGCTGAGAGGAGCCACCCCACGTCTGAGGTCAGGGGCAGAAGCCAGGAGGACCCCACGCCCGAAGGGCGGTGGCCAAGAGGAGTTACCTCACGTCCGAGGTCAGGGGCAGTGGCCTAGAGTACCAGACTGCGACGGAGCAGGAATGGCCAAGAGGAGATACCCTGTGTCCGAGGTCAGGGGGGGAGGCCAAGAGGAGATACCCCGTTTCCGAGGTCAGGGGCGGTGATGTGAGGAGTTACCCCGCGTCCGAGGTCAGGGACGGCGGGCGGGAGGAGTGACCCCAAGACCGAGGCCAGGGGCTGTGGCCGGGAGGACCAACCCACATCCAAGGAGCCATGGCTGCGCGGGCGCAGGAGGGCCTAGAGGAGCTATCCCACGTTGAAGGTCAGGAAGGGCAGCGGTGAGGAGATACCCCTCATCCAAGGTAAGGAACAATGGCTGAGCTTTGCTGGAGCAGCCGTGAAGAGATACCCACGCCCAAGGTAAGAGAAACCCAAGTAAGACTGTAGGTGTTGCAAGAGGGCATCAGAGGGCAAACACACTGAAACCATACTCACAGAATACTAGTCAATCTAATCACACTAGGACCACAGCCTTGTCTAACTCAATGAAACTAAGCTATGCCCGTGGGGTAACCCAAGACGGGTAGGTCATGGTGGAGAGATTTGACAGAATGTGGTCCACTGGAGAAGGGAATGGCAAACCACTTCAGTATTCTTGCCTTGAGAACCCCATGACCATGGTTAGAGAGTCCTTATTAAAGAACTATTATACAAATGTGAAAGTGTTAGTCACTCAGTCGTAGTCCGACTCTTTGCAACCCATGGACTGCAGCCCACTATCTCCTTTGTCCATGGAATTATACAAATATAGATTGCTTACCCACCACTTAGCTGGTTTGCTCAGGCTAGCCCACACCCTGCCCTCTAGGCTGGTCACCACTGCTGCAGGGATCCGAGGTGGGCACCCACCCAGGGAGGGATCCTAGTTGTGGCTCCCATCTGAGAGCTTAAAGCTGATGCACTTTCCATGTCTTGAATCCTCCATGTAGCAGGTTCACTTAACCACATATCTGTGTCACATCCAACCCTGAGAAAGCTGTGGGGTTCCTTGAAGGGCTTCCTCTACACCCTGACAAGGGCTCAAGGGGTGGTGCTGGGTGAGGGAGGGGTCCAGTAGGGACACCCTTACTGTGCTAAAAGCCACTGCAAACATAGAAATAAAAGTGTGTCATTAAAAAAAAATCAGCCATTGGTCAATCAAACTTGTTCTCTCTCTCCTTTTCTTCTCCCAGACATACACGTAAATATTATGGTCCACTACCTGAAAATATATAGTCACTTATGACACGCATAAAGTAATATTTTCCACTTTTACTCTTAATCATGGCCCTAAAGATCTAGAAAGCTTATAAGTTCTCTACCTGTGTCTTGTTATTAGTCAACCATAAGATGATGATTTAATAGCATGGAATTAAGAATGATAATACTAATATATGGCTTCCCAGGTGGTGCTGGTGGTAAAGAATCTGCCTGCCAATGCAGCAGACATAAGACACATGGGTTTGATCCCTGGCTCAGGAAGATCCCCTGGAGGAAGGCATAGCAACCCACTCCAGGATTCTAGCCAGAGAATCCCATGGACAGAGGAGCCTGACAGGCTACAGTCCTTAGGGTTGCAGAGAGTCAGACACAACTGAAGCAACTTAGCATGCATGTGGTGCTAGCATTTGACTTAATATTATTGATGTATTTTAATTTTGGTATTTACTTTGTGCTTCATTTGGATAGAAAAATTAATATGGGATTAAAAAATAATTTGCAGCTCTAGAAAATAGCATAGATTTTGTAAATAATTTTTTAATAATAATAATTTACAGGCATATGCTTCATTTTTTCCCATTCACTGCATGCATCCCTACTCTGCTATAATTTTATTCTTCACCTCTTGACAATATCTCAGGTAGATCATATAGCCTTCTGATCACTGTAAGTTATAGTAATCTCACTTTTGTGCTAATGTCAATGTTTAGATATTAAAGGTACATTTATCTAAGTCAAAACTTCCTTTGCACATCCAGCTCAAATCTTCCTCAAGCCCAACCTGGCATGAGGAACAGTTAGGATTAGGAATACTTTGATCAAGGAGATGCCAACAATAGGCCCAGGGTAGGGCAATAATACAACCAATGGGAACTAATCTCCTAAATATACAAGTAGCTCATACAGCTCAATACCAGAAAAACAAACAACCCAATCAAAAAGTGGGCAGAAGATTTGAACAGACATTTCTCCAAAGACCTACAGATGGCTAAAAAACACATGAAAAAATGCTCAACATCACTCATTGTTAGAGAAACCCAAATCAAAACTACAATGAGGTATCATCTCACACCAGTTACAATGACAATCATCAAAAAGTCTAACAACAATAAATATTGGAGAGGATGTGGAGAAAAGGGAACACTCTTGCACTGCTGATGGGAATGCAAATTGATACAAGCCACTATAAAGAACAATACGGAGATTCCTTAAAAAACTAGGAATAAAACTACCATATGACCAACAATCCCACTACTGGGCATATACTCCAAGGAAACCATAACTGAAAAAGACATAGCTAGAATATGGAAGCAACAAGGACAGATGAATGGATAAAGAAGCTGTGGTACATATATATAGTGGAATATTACACAGCCATAAAAAAGGAATGCATTTGATTCAGTTCGAATGAGGTAGATGAACCTAGAGCCTATATACAGAGTGAAGTAAGTCAGAAAGGGAAGAACAAATATCATACATTAATGCATATACATGGACTCGAGAAAGATGGTACCAATGAACCTACCTACCTATAGGGCAGCAGTGGAGACACAGACATAGAGAACAGACTTTTGGACACAGTGGGGGAGAGAGTAGGTGGGATGATTTGAGAGAGTAGCATTGAAACATATACATTACCATATGTAAAGTAGACAGCCAGTGGGAATTTTCTGTATGACACAGGGAACCCAAAACTGGAGCTCTGTGACAACCTAGAGGGGTGGAATAGGGAGGGAGATGGGTGGGAAGTTTAAGAGGGAGGGGGCATTTGTATACCTATTAGCTGATTCATGCTGATGTATGGCAGAAACCATCACAATATTGTAAAGTAATTATCCTCCAATTAAAAGCAAAATAAAATTAATTTTAAAATAATACAACTAATTAAAAATCATGTTTTTTTAAAATTCATCATTAATTAGCAATTTTAAACAATGTCAGTAATGAAATATTTCTGTCCCCCCAAAATTCTTCCAACTTGTAAACAGTTGCCAGGGTTACTGCCAAGTTTTAATAATACATATTTAAGCACATGTGCCTTACTTTCCTTTAATAAATATAACATTAATAAATGTAGTAGTCTACATAGAAGATAATTTGGGGGAACTGCCAATTATAACGTTGACACCCAACACCCACAGACTTAAGGACACACAGTCAAGAGTAAATTGGGAAAGTTTTGTTATTGTTCCAGCTTGAGTAGGCCAGTTCATGTCTGCAAATCCTACATATTCTTTGGTGTGAACAGGAGATTCAGAATAAATAGTGATAGCTGTATACAGGGTTTTCTTTTTTAATTTACTTTTTCTTCCAAAGTGAAGTTTTAGATGAAGCTATTCAGATACAAATTTTCCAATAGCCTGAATTAGACTTGAACAATGTACAGTGATAATGGGCTTTAACTTTGTCCCTTGTGAAGAATAGGATTGACTATGCAAAAATAAAATGTTAGGACATAGAATTTATATACAGAAAAAATTTCAAAAAATGCCACAAGAAAGGCAATGTTTGAATGCTTAGATCACTTTCAGTAAGAACTGGACACTTGCTCTAAATCAATGAATCAAGTAAAGTCATTTAGCCATGTGTTCTGTTTTTTTTTTTTTTGCAGAAGAAAGAACAATTGGAAGATTCTTTCAAATATAATAGAAGTGTGTGATGAATTTTCTAGTGGAAATGTTTTCTATTTGACTGCCTCTGGAATCAACTCTGATGAAATAAAGGTCTAAATAGTGTCACAATTTCTGGGATTTATTATGAAATGGAATTTTTATGAATTTCTGCCAAACATCCTCATGTGTAAGATTTTGTTAGCTATTTTTAGACAGCTGCTTTATGTGAAGGAAACAATCCTGATTAAAATGAATAAAATACATTCATCAATCAGATATGAACACATCTATCAGAGAACAGTTTTAATAGGCATTGAAAATTTGGAGAAAACTGAAATTATAATATCATTCATTACTGTGGTAGATTAATATAGTTGTATAATTTTTTTCTTTCTAAAAAATATGTGAGCGAGTGAAAGGCACTCAATCGTGTCTGATTCTTTGTAACCCTATGGACTGTAGCCCATCAGGCTCCTCTGTCCTTGGAATTCTCCAGGCAAGAATACTGGAGTGGGTTGCCATTCCGCCTTCTCAGGGGATCTTCCCAACCCAGAGATCAAACCTGAGTCTCCCACATCGCAGGAAGTTTCTTTACCATTTGAGGCAGGAGGGAAGCCTTTTAAAAAATATAGTAATGCGATTTAAAAACATCAAACCATTACTTTTTCCTTTTTTGTAACTTAGCATTCATTTTCTTAATTTCTTTTACCTTTTTAATTAGCATGACTATATGTAACTTATATATGAAGTTCAATTAAAGGAAATTTTCACTGTCTGCATTTATTTGCTTGCCATACAATTTTTCAAGATTATTTCTATCAAGAACAATCCTTTCATAAACTTATTGAGGTTAAAATATGATCTTATTTTCTCAAAGTATGCGCCCAATAATGGGATCACAGGGTCATATAGTAGTTTTAAGCCTTTTCGTCAAGGTAAAGAATTTGCCTGAATGCAGGAGCCACAGGAGACACTGGTTCAATCCCTGGGTCGGAAAGACGCCCTGGAGAAGAGCATGGCAACTCACTCCAATATTCTCACCTGGAGAGTCCCATCGACAGAGGAGCCTGGTGGGCTAAAGTCCATGGGGTCACAAAGAGTTGGACATGACTGAAGAGACTTAGCATGCACACACATTATAGTTTTATTCCCAGTTTTTTTAAGGAAATTCCATTAAGTTTTTCATAGTGGCTGTACGAGTTTACATTCCCATCAGTTGTGCTAGAGGTTTCCCTTTTCTCCACACCCTCTCCAGCATTTATTGTTTGTAGATTTTTTGATAATGGCCATTCTGACCAAGATGCAGATGTAAAGAACTGATTTGTGGACACAGCCGGCAGGGAGAGAGGTGGGGAGGGGGAAGGGGGGAGGGGGAGAGTGTGGGACAAATTGAGAAAGTACCATTAATATATATATATTTGTAAATATAATTTATATAAATATAAGAATATAAATATATATATATATATATATTTGTAAAATAGCTAGTGGGAGTTGCTGTATACAAAAGGGAGCTCAGCATGGTGCTCTATGATGACCTAGAGGGGTATGATGGGTGGGAGGTGGAAGGAAGGCTCAAGAGTGAAAGGATATATGTGGAGATACAGCTGATTTGCACAGTTGTACAACAGAAACTAACACAGCATTGTAAAGCAAGTATCCTCCATTCAAAAATTAAACCTAAAAAAAAATGATCTGGTCCAAGTGTCACTCTCATTTACATCACAGACAAGAATGTGCCTTTTCTTTCTATGAATTATTCTTCCTTGCTCTGTCTTTTCTTTTTCCATCTTATTAGTTCTAGTACCTCCAAGGTGTGAGGAAGAAGACTAAAGAAAAGGGCCCAGATGCATTGCTTATTTGTTCGGCTACTGGAATTTGTGCTTAATGTATGCTGTCCACTGAGAAACATTTTATGGCTCCGGGACTTGGTTTCCTTGAGATGTTGTTCCTGAGTTTTGCTCTGCACAATTTCACTATGTGGCTGAAATGACTTGTTACCATCATTTTATCACTCTCCCGTCTAGACTTGTATTTGGAAGTTTATTCCACAGCCTTCCAAGCTGGATTCTTGGAAGATCATCCTCTTATGTAGGGAACCAGGTGTTTTTTTATATGTATCCACTAAGACCAGAGAAAAATTAATGAGTTCTTGGAATCTCAAATACCAAGAAAATGGGCTGCCTGAATGTTGCCTGTTCTTCTCAGGCTTACAGAATTCTCCAGAGTATCAAGAACTTGTCTTGATGTTCATATAAACCTTAAATCTAGCATGTGCCTATGAGGCTGTCCCCAAATTCCACATACAGTTTTTTGCCCCACAGCAGCCCCCGATGTGCACAGGTGATTTTCTACAGCAAGTTTCTATTCAGTAGTACAGTTGTTGCTCTTCAGTCACTAAGTTGTGTGCTACTCTTTGTGACCTCATGGACTGCAGCACTCCAGGCTGCCCTGTTTTTCACTCTCTCCTGGAGTTTGCTCAAATTCATGTTCATTAAGTCAGTGATGCTATCTAACTATTTCATCCACTGTAGCCCCCTTCTCCTCCTGCCCTCAATTTTTCCCAAAGGTTTTCCCAGTGAAAAATCTTTCTCACTTTTCCAGTGAGTTGGCTCTTTGCATCCAGTGGCCAAAGAAATGCAGCTTCAGCATCAGTCCTTTAAATGACTATTTAGGGTTGATATCCTTTAGGATTGACTGGCTTGATTCCTTTGTTCTCTAAGGGACTCTCAAGAATCTTCTCTAGCTCCATAGTTTTGAAAGCATCAATTCTTTGGTTCTCAGCCTTCTTTATGGTACAACTCTCACATCTGTACATGACTACTGGAAAAACCATAGCTTTGACTCTATGGACTTTTCTCAGCAAAGTGATGTCTTTGCTGTTTAATATGCTGTCTAGGTTTGTCATAGCTTTTCCTTCAAGGAGCAAGCATCTTTTCATTTTGTGGCTCGAGTCATCATCCACAGTCATTTTGGAGCCCAAGAAAAGAAAATCTGCCACTGTTTCCCCATCTATTTGCCATGAAGTGATGGGAGAAGATGCCATGATGTTAGTTTTCTGAATGTTGAGCTTTAAGCCAACTTTTTTTCACTCTTTTCTTTCTCTTTCATCAAGAGGCTCTTTAGTTCTTCTTCACTTTCTGCCATAAGGGTGTTGTCATCTGCATATCTGAGGTTATTGATATTTCTCCTGGCAATCTTGATTCCAGCTTGTGCTTCATCCAGCCCAGCGTTTCTCATGATGTACTCTGCATATAGATTAAATAAGCAGGGTGACAATACACAGCCTTGACGTACTCCTTTCCCCATTTGGAACCAGTCTGTTGTCCCATGTCCAGTTCTAACTGTGCTTCCTGACCTCCATACAGACTTCTCAAGAGGTAGATCAGGTGAACTGGTATTCCCATCTCTTGAAGAATTTTCCACAGTTTGTGGTGATCCACACAGTCAAAGGCTTTGGCATAGTTAATAAAACAGAAATAGATGTTTTTCTGGAACTCCCTTGCTTTTTTGATAATCCAACAGATGTTGGCAATTTGATCTCTGGTTCCTCTGCCTTTTCTAAAACCAGCTTAAACATCTGGAATTTCACAGTTCACGTACTGTTGAAGCCTGGCTTGGAGAATTTTGAGCATTACTTTACTAGCGTAGGAGATGAGTACAATTGTGCAGTAGTTTGAGCATTCTTTGGCACACATCCATATATATTTTTTATGTGTATATATGTACATATATATTCATGTATTTGTGCATTTAAATGTTTTAAATACTTATGTATATTTACTTATGTTTATATAAAGTTTTCCTATACTGCTTTTAAATGTTAAAGCTATCAATTATGATTTAAGGAGCCTATCGTATTACTTGAAAACATAGGTGAACTATATCTCGGGTAGCTAATTGGAAGGAAAAGTTCTAATTCTTTAAGTCCAAGTAACCAATTTCAAAGACACCTTCCTTTCTACTGCTTCTATTTTATTCATGGTCTCTTCTTAAATGAAGAATATCACCTCTGCTATTTTTAGTCTCTTAATTCTCTTTTCAATTGCTCAGTCCACAGCTTGACACATCTTTGGAAATGATTCCTTTGTGAGTTTAGTGTATTTTATAAAGAAGCAAAAAAAGGTTTTTTATTTTCATACTTCACGTGTGAATTTCCCACACCTAGCTCACTAGTAAGTAACATCCATTTCAATGTGTTGTGGATGCATGCCATAGTCAATGTTTTCCTCGTTTGCTTTTCATCAAGGAGCAGCACTGCCTGTTTGCAAAAGCAGAAATATCTTATCTTCACACATAGGGAAGGACAGGCAGCACTTTCCTGTTGCTTACTTAAGTGACAAATGCTGCTATTATAGAAATGCTATTTGCTCCTGATTGACTTCCTTATGTTTGCAGGGTGATTTTTCTTTTGTGAGTCATCTAAAATGACTCTCACGTTACTTTCATTTGACATCTCAGGTGAAAGTGAAAGTAAAAGTCACTCAGTCGTGTCCGACTCTTTGCAATCCCATGGACAGTATAGTCCATGAAATTCTCCAGGCAAGAATACTGGAGTGGGTAGCTTGTCCCTTCTCCAGGGGATCTTCCTAGCCCAGCGGAAGGGGGTCTTCTCAACCCAGAGATCGAACCCAGGTCTCCCGCATTGCAGGCATTTACCAGATGAGCCACATAGACATCTCAGGTAAAAGACTGTAATTCCCATTTTCATGTAGGAATAATTTGCAGAACAGCTTCCTGATGATGAGTCAGCAGTTACATTCTAATCCTCTTACCTACAGGTATATTTTCAGTTATGTTTGGCAGAAATATCACCCCAATTACCAATGGTCTCCCTATCTAAAATTGTCTGTGTCTCCAAACAGAAAAAGATAACATGAGAACATTCATCTTTTAAGCAGTGGGTAACTGGAGTTATTCAGATGAAAGAGATGCTTTCTCTGATAATGTATGAAGTAATGAGAAAGGGGGGAAATGTCTGAAGAAACAAGAACCTGGACCCAGAAAAAATTTTAAAGGGTTTTCCTCCCTGAAGGCATTTAGGATAAAAACGTTGCCCTGCTCTTTCTCCAGAGGGTTTTGTTTTGCCATCTACCACAGTGGGCTTTGAAGCAGGGGGCCCAGTCAAGGGGCAATGTGGAAGGGAAGTAGAGTTAGAGCTTCAGCCTGGCTGTACTGAGTCAACTGCGCCCCCATATCTGGCTTCCCGGGGTCCCCAGAAACCTACATTCAAGGACTGAGTTCAAGTCCAAGAGAGGATGGTGGGAAAACTCAAAGATTAAAATCTGTGTCCATTATTTTATACTTTGATTTGAGATGTTGTTAGATGTTTATGTATACACTTGCCAAAATGCATTAAATTTTATCCTTTAAAAGAGTATTATATTATCTAGGTGTTAGATCTCAATAAAGGTAATTTAAAAAATTTTTAAAAATCTATGATTAATAGCTATAGAAATGACAGAGTCTATGAAATATGCTTGTTCTACAATGTTATTTTATGAATTTTTAGTAAGATATTTTACCTGTAGAATAAAAAAAGAGTTGCTTAAAATAATTATGTCTGAAAAAAGTAAGATTTTTTTTGTGGAACCTGGAGTAATATAATTATCTCTTCTGGTAATTAAAAGGATTAATGTTGAGAATTTTTTTAAACAAAAAGTTAAAACTTGGTTCCAGTTCTGATATCACCTAATGGTTAATTTCTTTTTCTTTCCTCATCCATAAACATGTGAATTATATCTGTTTTACTAAGATCACTAGGTGGTCATGAGTATCACATGATAGAATACATATGAGATAACTTTATAAAGTCCCTCATAAAGGTTTAATTTTAAATTTATAACCCATTTAATGATTAATTAGATTATAAACCCTTGCACTGTGTCTTTTTCACAATGTAGCTTTCAGCAATTATAATAACACAGTGAGTATGGACTAGATGCTGAATAAATATTTGTTGACTGAGTAAATAAAAGAAATTTATCCCCCTGTGTTATGATCACAGAATACAGCTTGAAGGAACCCCTTAGTCACATCTACCTGTTAAAATTGTATACAATTGTTTACTAAAGTTTGCATATTAATGAAAAACTGTTTCCATAAATGAGTAGAAATATTTCTTCTGACTTCTTTCTATATAAACTAAAAAGCATCCCTATTACCAAGAAATGCTGGGAAAGATTGAAGGCAAAAGGAGAAGGGGACAGCAAAGGATGAGATTGTCAGAAAGCATCACCAACTCAATGGACATGAATCTGAGCAAACTCTGGGAAATACTGAAGGACAGGGAAGCCTAGCCTACCACAGTCCATGGGTCACAAACAGTCGAACACGACTTAGCGACTGAACAACAAAAATTACCAAGAAAAGTGGAGCAGCAGTGCCTAGGCTTAGCTGCTGTGATATGAGCAAACCTTTCAATATGGAGCATAAACATTTGTGTCTGGTCTTCCAACAATGACATGCAGGGTGTGAAGTTTTATCATTGGTGACTCAACAGGCAATTCTGTGGGACCATCTGTGCTGAAAACCATTCTGTATTGGTCAGCAGGTTGTTTTCCTGAGATATCCCATTCATGTCATCACAGATATTAGGAATATCTCAGGCAGCTATTGGAAATATCTGAAATGGCATTCAAGGTGAGGGTGGATCATTTAGGCAGGATCCACCTGCCTCACTGAAATCAGCCTCCTGTGTCTTCTCGTTCATTAGATATAGAAGACAGCTGATGCCCCAGTGGGTATTGCTTTGCGGAAAAAAAAAAATCTACACCTGGAATTTTTTAGGTTGGTCTTTGAACAAAACTGGGTTGGGAATTAGGGGTGAAAGTAGTTTACAGACGTGCTAGAGCACACGTTGGCCTTCAAGGTTCCGAGCAGGGACACTGAACTCTATTCTTCCCATAGGTGCATCTGCACGTAATCAGTAAACATAAATGCTTCAGTTAAAATGCTCCCCAGTGGATGCTTAGAGCAACAGGAGTTTCTGCTTGAGTGAACTGGAACAACGTCTTCAGACCTTCATCCCCAAGTAACGCTGCTATTCATGGAGATTAACTCTTGCATTTCGTAAAGAATTCTGGCATGACAGTCAGAGGATGTTTTACAGTGTCATATGGGGTGATTTACAAGCACTGTTCCCTTCATCATTTTCAAATCCTCAACAAAAGACATGATGACAAAAGCGAAGGCTTACTGGCCATGTGATCATCTCCTGGGAGTAAATACGGCTTGATCAAATGCTCATGAAGCTGAAAGTTGCACAAAATGAAATATATTTACAAACTAGGCTGGAAATTTTTCAAGGACAGGATTTTTGGAAAGGTCTCTTACATTTCCAGATTTTAATGAGTTGGGAAATTCTGCACGGGCAGTCCCAAGCTCTGCATCACATTTGAGAATATTACATAATATGCTTTCCTCCCCTGTGGAGTCCAGGTTTGTTTACAGACAAGTAGGGGTGTCCCTTGGAGAAGGCAATGGCCACCCACTCCAGTACTCCTGCCTGGAAAATCCCATGGACTGAGGAGCCTGGTAGGCTGCAGTCCATGGGGTCACGAAGAGTCGGACACGACTGAGCGACTTCATTTTCCCTTTTCACTTTCATGCACCGGAGAAGGAAATGGCAACCCACTCCAGTGTTCTTGCCTGGAGAATCCCAGGGACGGTGGAGCCTGGTGGCCTGCCGTCTATGGAGTCGCACAGAGTTGGAGACGACTGAAGTGACTTAGCAGCAGTAGCAGCAGCAGGGGCGTCCCTGGTGGCTTGGGTGGCTCAGGCCTGCAATGAGGGAGACCTGACTTGGATCCCTGGGTCAGGAAGATCCTCTGAAGAAGGGGATAGCAACCCACTCCAGTATTCTTGCCTGGAGAATTCCATGGACAAAGGAGCCTGGCGGGCTGCAGTCCACGGGGTCACAAGGAGTTGGACATGACTGAAGTGACTTAGCACACAGTACATTAATATATGTATTTCCTGCCACCTTCACTAGTGGAGAATAATGTTTTTACTCAGGCTTCAGTCAGAAGATCTGAATCATTTAATATATAATATCTCATTAATTTCCTTTGAAGGGGAAACCATTGAAAGGAATTTGACGGTTTGTGCCTATAGTACTAATTCTGGTGAGAGAAGAGTTGGAAAAGAGTATTGTGCTAAGTGTTTCCTGACACCTTTGTTGTCTCCATGCCTCCTTCTAGTCCACTCCTGTGCTGGATAGTCTAACAATAATCCTGGCTTAAGGCTTTATCTCCCAGGAATGCCTCTAAACTCTTTCAGATTATCCATCCTCATGTCACTGACCACTTACTTGTATAGTGCAATGTCATGAAAACAGCATTAGATTTTTTTAAAGATTTTTTTGATGGTTAAAGACTTTATTGAGTTTGTTACAATATTGCTTCTGTTTTATGCTTTGTTTTCTTGGCCACAGAGTACATCTTGCAAAATGCCGGGCTGAATGACTCATAAGCTAGAATTAAGATTGCCTGGAGAAATATCAACAGCCTCAGATATGCAGATGATACCACTTTAATGGCAGAAGGTGAAGAGGAACTAAAGAGCCTTTTGATGAAAATGAAAGAGGAGAGTGAAAAGGCAGGCTTAAGACTCAGCATTCAAAAAACTAAGATCGTGGCATTTGGTCTCATCATTTCATGGCAAATTAAAGAGGAGAAAGTGGAAACAGTGACATATTTTATTTTCTTGGGCTCCAAAATCACTATGGATGGTGAGTATAGCCATTAAATTAAAAGACACTTGCTCCTTGGAAGAAAAGCTATGACAAATTTAGCATATTAAAAAGCAGAGCTGAAAAAGTGATGTGAGAGTTGGACCATAAAGAAGTCTGAGCACCAAAGAATTGATGCTTTCAAATTATGGTGCTGGAGAAGATTCTTCAGAGTCGCTTGGAATCCAACCAGTCAATCCTAAAGGAAATTAACCCTGAATATTCATTGAAAGGACTAAAGCTGAAGCTGATGCTCCAATACTTTGGCTACCTGATGCGAAGAGCCAACTCATTGGAAAAGACCCTGATGCTGTGAAAGATTGAGGGCAGGAGGAAAGTGGGGCATCAGAGGATGGGATGGTTAGATAGCATCACTGACTCAATGAACATGAATTTGCGCAAACTCCAGGAGATAGTGAAGGACAGGGAAATCTGGAGCACTGCAGTTCATGGGGTTGCAAAAAGTCAGACATGACTTAGGAACTGAACAACATGTGGGATCTTAACTCCTTAACCAGGAATTAAACCCACACTCCCTGCATTAGAAGATGAAGTCTTACCACAGGACCAGCAAGGAAGTCCCAAGTTTCAGGTGAAAACACTTATTTTTCTCATCTCCTCCATTTACCAGATGTCAGATCTCGTACAGTTCACCCAACTAGTCTGATATTCAGTATTCTCATTTATTTGCTTATTAAACAAATATTCCTTGAGTGTCTACTCCAGGCTGGATACAGTGCTAGGTACTAACAATAAAATGATTACCCTAAACAGATTATGGCAGCTGGCCTTGAAGAAGGCCATCATCAATGTCTTCCCTCCCCATAAGTTCATTTTCCCCATAGCAATATGGAATCAAAATCCCCCTTCTCTTGAACATAGATAGGTTCTAAATAATTGTTCAATAAAATATAATAAAATTGGTGTCAGATTCTGGGCCCAGGCTTTAAGAAACTGAAGGCTTGTTGTTGTCGTTGTTCAGTTGCTGAGTCATGTTCCACTTTTAGTGACCTCATGGACTGCAGCACACCAGGCTTCCTGTCCTTCACATTCTGCCATAGTTTGCTCAGACTTTAGTCCACTGAGTCGGTGATGCCATCCAACCATCTCATCTTCTGCCACCCCCTACTCCTCCTACCCTCAATCTTTCCCAGCATCAATGTCTTTTGCAATGAGTTGACTCTTTGCATCAGGAGGCCAAAGTATTAGAGCTTCAGCTTTAGCATCAGTCCTTCCAATGGATATTCAGGGTTGATTTCCTTTAGTATTGACTGGTTTGATCTCTTTGCTGTTCAAGAGACACCCAAGAGTCTTCTCCAGCACCATAATTTGAAAGTATCAGTTCTTTGGTGCTCAGCCTTCTTTATGGTCCAACTCTCACATCCACACATGACTGCTGGAAAAACCATAGCTTTGACTATATAGACATTTGTCAGCAAAGTGATGTCTCTGCTTTTTACTATGCCTTCTAGGTTGGTCATAGCTTTTCTTCGAAGGAGCAAGTGTCTTTTAATTTCATGCTGCAGTCACCATCTGTGGTGATTTTGGAGCCCAAGGGAAGAAAGTCTGTTTCCACTGTTTCCCCATCTATTTGTCATGAAGTGATGGGACCAGATGCCATGACCTTAGCTTTTTGAATGTTGAGTTTTAAGCCAGATTTTTCACTCTCCTCCTTCACCCTTATCAAGAGGTTCTTTAGTTCCTCTTCTCTTTCTGAGTGATATCATCTGCATATCTCAGTTTGTTGATATTTCTCCCAGTAATCTTGATTCCAGCTTGTGAGTCATCCAGCCTACCATTTTGCATGATGCACTCTGCAAGTTTAAGAAGCAGGATGACATATACAGTCAGTGTACAGCCTTGATATACTCCTTTCCCAACTTTGAACCAGTCAGTTGTTCCATGTAAGGCTTCTACTTCCTGTCTACTGGAATACTAGCTTGTGGAATCTTGAGCCCACCATGTAAGATTTCCAACTATCCTGAAATTTCCATCCCTGAAGAAGCCCAAAGCTAGCCATGTGTAGAAAATATGGGAAGAGAGAAAGAGAGAAGTGAAAGGATGAGGGTGGTGGGTGTCAGCCTTGGCCAGTCTCTGGCTGGCCAGAGCACCAGCACCATAAAGTCCAGCCCCAGCACCATAAAGGATGGAAAGTGAAAGTGAAAGTCAGTCATGTTCAACTCTTGGCAACCCCATGGACTATACAATCCATGGAATTCTCCAGGACAGAATACTGGAGTGGGTAGCCATTCCCTTCTCCAGGGGATCTTCCCAACCCAGGGATCGAACCCAGGTCTCTCTCACTGCAGATAGATTCTTTACCAGCTGAGTCACAAGATGTCCTCAAATGAATCTGTCTTTTTGCTTAACTTCATGCTTAACTTCAACTATGTGAAGGACCCAAAGCATGAATTTCCCAGTGGAGTCCATTAATTCTTCGAATTACAGGGAATAGTAATAAACTGGTCTTCTAAGTAACTAGCTTTCAGATGGTATTTACTCAGCAGTAGATGATGGAATACATACTTGCTGCCCTCCCAGAAGTTTAGTGAGGACAACAGGAGACCAAGCAAATGATCACAAAAATGAATGTCATTGAGGGAATGCATATGGGCCTGTAGCACACATTGTGACAAGTTTGGGGTAAAATTTATTATAGGAAAAGCAAAGTAACATTACAAGTATAAAAACATTTTCTTTAATAATACTTCATGTTTGGTATGCTATAGCCAAAAGCAGGGAATCAGAGGTCAGAAATTGTGATTTGTTCTATCAATAATTAGCTTATGACTTTGGGCCAATATTTTGAACTCTGTAGACTTCAATTTCCCATCTGAAAATGAAGAGAACTGGTCTCTTTCCAATTCTATGAGTCAGATTGCATCTATTGCGTATAAAATTATTACACATTTAAGGATATGTGAATATATAAAGGGAAAACTCCTATAGCATATTTTTTAAATTTCTGAAAAATCTTAAGCCAAAATTGTATATTCATGACATTCTTTGTACTGATTTATCACTCATAAACTCTGTGTCTTTCAAAGACTAACAAACTGTTCTTGGCAAAGTTACCAGGTACCTTGTTCTTTCATTTTCTAGGAAATACCTAAGAGCAACTGATCACTCTAACAGAATAAAATGCTGCTACACTCTATAAAAGGTTGATTAGTTCCATTGAAACTAACTCACTGGCATTTTCTGGGCTTGATTTCAAAAAAGAGCCTTAAAATAATTTATTGTTTTACATCTACTTATATGCAACTCCCATCCATCCTATTTAGAGATCTTTTTTTGAACGAAGATGAGTGTTATCAAGCTACAATATGTAGCTTAAGGATTTTTATCCTCACTTCAGGCAAAATTTCAGGCTTACCTAGATTCACCCATTATTAGAGTTTACATGAATATGTATGAATAAATATAAATAAATTTCTGCAGCACCATCTAATTTAAAGTCTGCTTGCTAGATGAAAGTGAGATATGTATGAATAACACTTGGTGTCTGTCTCAAGCAGTTTGCAGTTCACTGAAAATTCAAAACACTTTTCAAATAAGTATTTTGTAAATCTGATAGTATGGTATCATGAAAAGAATAAAGTAGACTTCCCAGAAAGATGCCAGGGTCATGGTAAACATCCCAACCTCATTTCCCAGGTATCAACTCTGAGAAATATCTTCCAGTTTAAATAAATGGAATAAAAATTGAAGAAAAGCATCAGAGGAAATAAGACAACATATCAAGGTGGTAAAAAAAATTTCCAAGTTTTATATTTATATACAATTAGATCAGTTTTCCCACTTTATATCCCTGATATTAGTAGCAATTTATATAAATATTCTACGTCTGACCCACATCTGTAAAGTGAGAATAATACGTACCTTCTTCATTGGGTTATTGGCAGGTAGTGTTGTTGAGAAAACACCTGCATCCTAGTTAACCTAATGTTTAGAACATGGTACTATATACCTATTACCTACCAGGAAGATAATGTTGACAAAATTTCTAAATGATGAGAATTAACCTGTGGTAATATCTGCTGTACATAGGCAATCACTAGCCACCTGTCTTAGGCTATCCATAAATAATCATATTATAAAGACAAACCAAGGTCTCTGTTTAACCAGTCAATTATGAAATAGTGATGATTGCTTTCTGGAGTCATCACTTGACTGATTTGGTAGAAGATTTTCTTTCACTAGTCAGAAAACTAGTCCACCCGTCTCTGATGTCCAGTATCTTCACACTAGTTCTCCTTTTCTCCAACTAAAGCTTACTCCCAGATACCAAATAAAGAATTTTAGCACATCTAGAACTATCTTCCCACAGAGATTCCCATTTTAAAAGACCCCAAAATTCTAAAAGAAATGAGTCAATCTCCTGTAGGCACCAGTTGTTGAGTGAATAAAGAATTTTCAGTGCTCAGAGGAAGATACACACCCTGAAAATTATATCTATTCGTCTGTAACTAAAGCCAAAGTTACTTTGAGACTTATGTTTACAATAACTAAAAATCAACTGACAATATAGTATGAAATATAAAGACCAAGTAAGTTAATTGATGTATGATTAATATATAATCATGCCTAGATAATATATTTTCACTGATAATGTTTCTGTTATTGCAAGATGAGTTCTTAATTGAAGGGAAATATTTATGTAAGTAAATCAGGTTTCCAGGTTCTAAAACTAAAGACAGAATTTCCAAAACCTTCTGGGACTTTTGTCTTATTGTATACATTTTATATCATTAAATAAATAAAGCCCAAAGGCAGTACAACAGGTGTTTGATTGCACCTCTCACTGCTTTTTAAAGTGGTTGGGTTCTCATAAAGCCTCAATTTTACAAAAATGAGAACTCTGTCCCCAAATGCTAGAGAGAAGATGTAAGTCTGTGTATGTGCACGCTGAGTCATTAATCAGGTGGGGAACAAAATCTAGGTGTTGATATGTATGTGTGTATGCATACAGAGCTGCATGATAGCCTGATGGTTATAAAAATAGGAAAAAATTACTGCCATGTATCCATCCTATAATGGTTAACTGCTGTTCATTGCTGTCCTAGATGGCATAGTGGTAAAGAATCTGCCAATGCAAGAGACCGAAGAGATGTGGGGGTTCGACCCCTGGGTCAGAAAGATCCTCTGGAGTAGGAAATGGCAACCTGCTCCAGTATTATTGCCTGGGAAATCCCATGGACTCTAGCCCTCCAGGCTCCTCTGTCCATGGGATTTCAAAAGAATTGGACACAACTGAGCATGCAATGGTTAATTGGACTGTATTAGCTGCTTTGTACACATTCTTTCTCTACTTTACAATCTGGAGAGGAAGATATTATCTAGTACGAAACTGAGAATAATAAAATTAATGAACCGGCCCTAAATCATATAGTAATGAGTCGCATATCTATGACCTAAACCCGGTGTCTGAGTTAGTTAAAGCTCCTATAAGAAACTCCATAGACAAGGTGGCTTTAATACCAGATACTTCTCACAGTTGTAGAAGCTGAGAAGTCCAAGATTAGGGTCCTGGAAGATTTGGTTTCCAGTGAAGACTACTTGGTTTGCAGGTGGCCACCTTCTCACTATGTCCTCACATGGTTTGGGTGTGACGGGTTCATTCTGGTGTCCTTTCTCATAAGCGTGTGTGTGCTCAGTTGCTCCATCATGTCCAATTCTTTGTGACCCCATGGACTGTAGCCCACCAGGCTCCTCTGTCCATGGGACTTTCCAGGCAAGAATATTGGAGTGAGTTGCCATTTCCATCTCCAGCGGATCTTCCCAATCCATTGGTTGAAACTGCATCTCCTGTGAATCCTGCATTGGCAGGCTCTTTCTTTACCACTGAGCCACCTGGTAAACCTCCCTCATTCTGTTTACCTCTTCTCTTTCTTCTGTTCTGTCAACTATTATAACCAAGGCAATTCTATATTTTTCATTTTCAAAAACGTACATTCCTCATAATTATTTTTTGAAAACTTAGTGATAAAGTTTTACTTTGCTGTAGTTTCAAAAAGTCAGGTATAATTTCCTTTTATCTAGAAACCATGGTAATGCTGATGTATGTTAAGAATTTCCCTTACATTCCTAGTTAGCTTTCAGACCTTTGTATTTTGTCATTAAAAATCAGTTTGAGCATCCCAGCAGCTGGTACCTGAGGTGCCAGCATTGGAGTGGCCAGGGCCCTGGCTTCTTCAGAGGGCAAGCATGGTCAAGCTCATCACATCTGGAGAAGGATGTGGGAGAAGTGGATTCAACACTAGCCCAGCTGCATAGCAGGGCAGGAGCTTTACATGTAAACTCCAGATACTTGAACACTGATGATGTCCTTGATTTAATTAGCAGGATGTAAGAGAGGATGAAAACATAGGAAATAAAAATTAACACCAGAAACAAGATGGCGGAGGAGTAGTTGGATGTAGAATACATCACTCTCCATGGATACATCAGGAATACACCTTCAGACGCAGAAGTACATGCAGAACACCAGCTGAGAGTGCACAGGAATACCTGACCAGCAGAAAAGAATATATAGACCCATGCAAAACCCTGTAGGACAAAGGAACTAGGGAGAAAAATGAGAGTGTTAGTAGGACCAGACCTGCCATTAGGCAGGTGGGGGAACTGAAGCACGGGTCCCATCCCCACACCAGGGCAATTGTCTGAGTCAGAGGAGAAACATGTAAAGCTTATAGGGAAACAGCTGATTTGTGGCAGCCTAAATGGAATGAGAATCAGACAGTCCTTGCTTCAGCCATACATACCTTAGATGGCACAGTGGCTAGGACCTGGAGTTTAGGGGTTATGGAGCAATCCCAGGGTGAGGGCTCCTGTTGACTGCAGAGAGACAGATTGAGGGGATGTGAGGGAGGAGATTGTGTTGGGAAATGCCTGTGGAGGAAAGCCCGGCAGCCATGGAAGCAAGGTGATACTGCTGAGTCATGTGTAGAGGGTGGAGCCATCATCATAGCCTCTCTCCCTACACACACCAACATTGGCAGCTAAACAATAGAGAGGCTGGCCCATCAAACACCTGAGGCACTGAACTATAGAGTAAGACCCCACCCAGGGTGCCCCTTTAAGTGCCTGATGTGTGATCTACAGAGTAGGATCCCAGGCAGATGGCCCCTCTATGTGCCTGATGCACCCAACAACAGAGAAGGACCCCAAGGCAAGGAAGCCCTCTAAGTGCCTGAATGGGCAGAGCTATGGAGAAAGACTGGTCAAAGAAGTCTTCACATCACCAGCTACAAGAGGCTCAGAAAAAGACTATGATAGGGCCATAACTCCTGTGGCAGAGGCAGTCCATGCACACTTGGTGCCACCAGAGTCCCCGCAAGCCAAGCAGCTGTGCTACCTTCACAATCAACTCTCACTGGGAAAGAGCTGCCACAGGCAAAAAAAAAATCTTGTGCCTATACACACGGGGTGGCTTTTGTAGTGACCGACTGGTTGTGACCCTGTGGACTGTGGCCTGCCAGGCTTCTCTGTCAGGGAGGGGGGGTTCTCCAAGCAAAAATCAGATCAGATCAGATCAGTTGCTCAGTCGTGTCCGACTCTTTGAGACCCCATGAATCACAGCATGCGAGGCCTCCCTGTCTATCACCAACTCCCAGAGTTCACTCAGACTCACGTCCATCAAGTCAGTGATGCCATCCAGCCATCTCATCCTCTGTCATCCCCTCCTCCTCCTGCCCCTAATCCCTCCCAGCATCAGAGTCTTTTCCAATGAGTCAACTCTTCACATGAAGTTGCCAAAGTACTGGAGTTTCAGCTTTAGCATCATTCCTTCCAAAGAAATCCCAGGACTGATCTCCTTCAGAATGGACTGGTTGGATCTCCTTGCAATCCAAGGGAGGACTCTCAAGAGTCTTCTCCAACACCACAGTTCAAAAGCATCAATTCTTCGGCGCTCAGCCTTCTTCACAGTCCAACTCTCACATCCATAGATGACCACTGGAAAAACCATAGCCTTGACTAGACGGGCCTTTGTTGGCAAAGTAACGTCTCTGCTTTTGAATATGCTATCTAGGTTGGTCATAACTTTCCTTCCAAGGAGTCAGTGTCTTTTAATTTCATGGCTGTAATCACCATCTGCAGTGATTTTGGAGCCCAGAAAAATAAAGTCTGACACTGTTTCCCCATCTATTTCCCATGAAGTGATGGGACCGGATGCCATGATTTTCGTTTTCTGAATGTTGAGCTTTAAG
>NW_011494640.1:7225930-7235917 GCF_000754665.1 Bison bison bison
TAAAGCAGAAATAGATGTTTTTCTGGAACTCTCTTGCTTTTTCCATGATCCAGTGGATGTTGGCAATTTGATCTCTGGTTCCTCTGCCTTTTCTAAAACCAGCTTGAGCATCAGGAAGTCCACAGTTCACATATTGATGAAGCCTGGCTTGGAGAATTTTGAGCATTACTTTACTAGTGTGTGAGATGAGTGCAATTGTGCGGTAGTTTGAGCATTCTTTGGCATTGCCCTTCTTTGGGATTGGAATGAAAACTGACCTTTTCCAGTCCTGTGGCCACTGCTGAGTTTTCCAAATTTGCTGAAAATACTGGAGTGTATTGGCAATACTTGTTGCCATAACTTTCTAGAGCAGTATATTTCCTGCTGCCCTAGCCACCAACTTCCCTGAGTACCTCGTGCTGCCAGAACCCCTGCGACTCAAACAGCTGTACCACCTCTACACCTGGCCCTCACAGGGGCAGACCCAAGTCCTCTAAGGCAGCCTCAAGAGCAAATCTCAGTGGATGATCCATATCCAGAGGTAGAAATAAAATCACAGTTGAAACCCAGGGGCAGTGTGACTAAGGAAGAAGACCCCAAAACCTCTACATTGGGCTTTTGCAGTTTGGGGAGTATTTTTGGTGGTTTTTTTTTTTCCTCTCTTTTTTCAATTTTAATTTTTTAAACCTATTATTATTTTTTCTATATTTATTCCTTTGTTTACCTTTCCTACTGTTCTTTTCCCTTTGAAGTTAATCTTTATATAAATCTTCTTCATCTACCTCTATTTAATTTTGCATATCTAGTCTTTGTTTTCTTTCTTTTCTTTCAACATATTTTTTAGTTTAGTTTTCATTGCTGTATTCCCCACTTGGCACCACCACATCTTGGGTCACAAATCAAACCTCAGTAAATTTAAGAAAGTTGAAGTCATAGCAAGCATCTTCTCTGACAACAGCACTATAAGACTAGATATCTATTACAAGAAATAAACTGTAAGAAACACAAACACATGGAGCTTAAACAACACGTTTCTAAATAACCAACAGGTTACTGAAGAAGTCAAAGGGAAATAAAAAAACTTCTAGAAACAAATGACAATGAAAAAGTGACAACTCAAAACCTATAAGATGCAGCAAAAGCAGTTCTAAGAAGGAAGTTTAGAGCAATACAATCATACCTCAAGAAGGAAGAAAAACATTGAATAGACAGCCTAACTTTATACCTAAAACAACTGGAAAAACAGCAACAACCAAAAAGAAAAAAGAAAAAAAAACTAAAATTAGTAGAAGGGAAGAAATCATAAAGATCCAAGCAGAAAGAAATGAAAGAAACAATAGTAAAGATTAATAAAACTAAAACCTGGTTCTTTGAGAAGATAAACAAAATTGACAAACTTTTAGCCAGACATCAATAAAAAAAAGAGAAGAATCAAATTAACAAAATTAGAAATGAAAATGGAGTGGTTACAACAGAATGCAGAAATACAAAGGATTATAAGAGACTATTATGAACAATTATATGGTAATAAAATGGATAACCTGGAAGAAATGGACAGATTCTTTAAAAAGTTCAGTCTTCTAAGACTGAACCAGGAAGAAATAGAAATTTTGAACAACCCAATTATAAGCACTGCAATTGAAGCTGTGATCAAAATTCTCCCAAAAGAAACAAAAGCCCAGGATCAGATGGCTTCATAAGAGAATTCTATCAAACATTTAGCAAAGAACTAATGCTTATCCTTCTAAAATTCTTTCAAAAAATTGCAGAGGAAGCAACACTTCCAAACTCATTTGGCAAGGCCACCATCACCTTGATACCAAAACCAGACAAAGACAATACAAAAAAAGAAAACTACAGGCCAATATGATGAACATAGATGCAAAAATCCTCAACAAAATTTTAGCAAACAGAATTCAGCAACACATCAAAAAGCTCATACACCATGATCAAGTTGGGTTTATTCCAAGAATGCAAGGATTCTTCAATATATACAAATCAATCAATGTGATGCACCATATTAACAAATTAAAAGATAAAAGCCATATGATAATCTCAATAGATGCAGAAAAAGCCTTTGACAAAATTCAGCACCAGTTTATGATTAAAACTCTTCAATAAATGCCAAAGAAAGAACCTACCTCGACATAATAAAGGCCATATATGATAAGCCTATAGTAAAGATTGCTCTCTATGGTGAGAAACTGAAAGCATTAGAAACAGACAAAGGTGTCCACTTTCACCACTATTATTCCACATAGTTCTGGAAATCCTAGCTACAGCAATCAGAAAAGAAAAGGAAATAAAATGAATCCAGATCAGAAAAGAAGAAGTAAAGCTCTCACTGTTTGCAGATGACATGATACTGCACATAGAAAACCCTAAAGATAGTATCAGAAAATTACTAGAGCTAATCCGTGAATTTAGCAAAGTTGCAGAATATAAAATCAATACACAGAAATCACTTGCATTTATATATACTAACAAATAAAAATCAGAAAGAGAAATTAAGGAATCAATCCCATTCACCATTGCAACAAAAAGAATTAAATATCTAGGAATAAACTTACCTAAATATACAAAAGAATTGTACACAGAAAATTACGAGATACTGATGAAAGAAATAAAAAATGACATAAACAGATGGAGAGATAGTCCATGTTCCTAGGTAAGAAGAATTAATATTGTGAAAATGGCTATACTACCAAATGCAATATACAAATTCAATGTGATCCTTATCAAATTACCAGTGGTATTTTTCACAGAACTAGAAAAAATTTTTCACAATTCGTATGGAAACACAAAAAACCCTGAATAGGCAAAGCAGTCTTCAGAAAAAAGAATGGAGCTGGAAGAATCAACCTGACTTCAGATTATACTACAAAGCTACAGTCATCAAGACAGTATGGTACTGGCATAAAAACAGAAATACAGACCAATGGAACAGGATAGATAGCCCAGAAATAAGCCCATGCACCTATGGGTACCTTATTTTTGACAAAGGAAACAAGAATATAGGATGCGGCAAAGATAGCTCTTCAATAAATGGTGCTAGGAAAACTGGACAACTACATGTAAAATAATGAAATTACAACACTCTTAACACCATATACTTCATGGGAAAGATGGAGAAACAGTGGAAACAGTGGCAGACTTTGTTTTGGGGGGCTCCAAAATCACTGCTGATGGTGATTGCAGCCATGAAATTAAAAGACACTTACTCCTTGGAAGGAAAGTTATGACCAACCTAGATAGCATATTCAAAAGCATAGACATTACTTTGCCAACAAAGGTTCATCTAGTCAAGGCTATGGTTTTTCCAGTGGTCATGTATAGATGTGGGAGTTGGACTGTGAAGAAAGCTGAGCACCAAAGAATTGATGCTTTTGAACTGTGGTGTTGGAGAAGACTCTTGAGAGTCCCTTGGACTGCAAGGAGATCCAACCAGTCCATTCTAAAGGAGATCAGTTCTGGGTGTTGTTTGTAAGGAATGATGCTAAAGCTGAAACTCCAGTACTTTGGCAACTTCATGTGAAGAGTTGACCCATTGGAAAATACTCTGATGCTGGGAGGGATTAGGGGCAGGAGGAGGAGGGGACGACAGAAGATGAGATGGCTGGATGGCATCACCAAAACGATGGACATGGGTTTGGGTGAACTCCGGGAGTTGGTGATGGACAGGGAGGCCTGGCATGCTACAATTCATGGGGTCGCAAAGAGTTGGACACGACTGAGCAACTGAACTGAACTAAACTGAACTGAACACCATACACAAAGATAAACTCAAAATGGATTAAAGACCTAAATGTTAGACCAGAAACTATAAAACTCTTAGAGGAAAACATAGGCAGAACACTTGATGACATAAATCAAAACAAAATCCTCTATGACCAACCCTTAGAATAATGGAAATAAAAGCAAAAGTAAACACTGATTAAACTTAAAAGCTTTTGCACAGCAAAGTAAACTCTAATCAGGTGTAAAGACAACCCTTGGAATGAGAGATAATAAAAGCAAATGAAACAACTGACAAAGGATTAATTTCCAAAATATACAAACAGCTCATGGAACTCAATACTAGGAAAACAAATAAACCAATCAAAAGGTGGGGAAAAGATCTAAGCAGACACTTCTCCAGAGAAGACATACAGAGGGCTAACAAAAACATGAAAAGATGTTCAACATCACTAATTATTAGAGAATGCAAATCAAAACTACAATGAGATAGCACCTCACACCATTCAGAATGTCCACCACCAAAAAGTCTACAATCAATAAATACTGGAAAGGGTGTGGAGAAAAAGGAATGCTCTTACACTGTTGGTGGAAATGTAAATCGATACAGCCACTATGGAAGATGGTATGGAGAGTTTTTAAAAGCTGGGAATAAAACCACCATTCAGTTTAGTCAATCACTCATGTCCAGCTCTTTACAACCCCATGAACCACAGCACGCCAGGCCTCTCTGTCCATCACCAACTCCTGGAGTTCACCCAAACTCATGTCCATTGAGTCAGTGATGCCATCCAACCACCTCATCCTCTGTTGTCCCCTTCTCCTCCTGCCATCAACCTTTCTCAGCATCAAAGTATTTTCAAATGAGTCAGCTCTTCACGTCAGGTGGCCAAAATATTGGAGTTTCAGCTTCAACATCAGTCCTTCCAATGAACACCCAGGACTGATCTCCTTTAGGATGGACTAGTTGAATCTCCTTGCAGTCTAAGGGACTCTCAAAAGTCTTCTCCAACACCACAGTTCAAAAGCACCAATTCTTCAGTGCACAGCTTTCCTTGTAGTCCAACTCTCACATCCATACATGACTACTGGAAAAACCATAGCCTTGACTATACAGAGCTTTGTTGGCAAAGTAATGTCTTAGCTTTTTAATATGCTGTCTAGGTTGGTTACAACTTTCCTTCCAAGGAGTAAGTGTCTTTTAATTTCATGGCTGCAATCACCACCAGCAGTGATTTTGAAGGCCAAAAAAATAAAGGCAGCCACTATTTCAACTGTTTCCCCATCTATTTGCCATGAAGTTACGGGACCAGATGCCATGATCTTAGTTTTCTGAATGTTGAGCTTTAAGCCAACTTTTTAAGCCAACTGGAAATTCATGTTCATGCATTGCTGAAGCCTGGCTTGGAGAATTTTGAGCATTACTTTACTAGCATGTAAGATGAGTGAAATTGTGTGGTAGTTTGAGTATTCTTTAGCATTGCCTTTCTTTGGAATTGGAATGAAAACTGACGTTTTCCAATCCTGTGGCCACTGCTGCGCTGTCCAAATTTGCTGACATATTGAGTGCAGTGCTTTCACAGCATCATCTTTTAGAATTTGAAATAGTTCAACTGGAATTCCATCACCTTCCTAAGGCCCACTTGACTTCACATTCCAGAACATCTGGCTCTAGGTAAGTGATCACACCATCGTGATTATCTGGGTCGTGAACATCTTTTTTGTACAGTTCTTCTGTGTATTGACTTCCCTGGTGGTTCAGACGGTAAAGCGTCCTGCTTCCAATGCAGGAGACCTGGGTTCAATCCTTGGGTCAGGAAGATACTCTGGTGAAGGAAATGGCAATCCACTCCAGTACTCTTGCCTGGAAAATCCCATGGATGGAGGAGCTTGGTAGGCTACAGTCCATGGGGTCACAAAGAGTGGGACACGACTGAGCAACTTCACTTTCACTTTCACTTTTCTGTGTATTCTTGCCATCTCTTAATATCTTCTGCTTCTGTTAGGTCCATACCATTTCTGTCCTTTACTGGGCCCATGTTTGCATTAAATGTTCTCTTGGTATCTGCAATTTTCTTGAAAAGATCTCTAGTCTTTCTTATTCTATTGTTTTTTTCTATTTCTTTGCACTGATCACTGAGGAAAGCTTTCTTATCGCTCCTTGCTTTGGAACTCTGCATTCAAATGATTTTATCTTTCCTTTTCTCCTTTGCTTTTCACTTCTCTTCTTTTCACAGCTATTTGTAAGGCCTCCTCAGACAGCCATTTTGCCCTTTTGCATGTGTTTTTCTTGGGGATGGTCTTGATTCCTGTCTCCTGTACAATGTCATGAACCTCCTTCAATAGTTCATCAGGCACTCTGTCTATCAGATCTATCCCTTAAGTCTATTTCTCACTTCCACTGTATAATCATAAGGGATTTGATTTAGGTCATACCTGAATGGTCTAGTGGTTTTCCCTACTTTCTTCAATTTAAGTCTGAATTTGGCAATAAGGAGTTCACGATCTGTGACACAGTCAACTCCCCGTCTTGTTTTTGCTGACTTTATAGAGCTTCTCCATCTTTGGCTGCAAAGAATATAATCAGTCTGATGTCAGCATTGGCCATCTGGTGATCCATGTGTAGAGTCTTCTCTTGTGTTGTTGGAAGAAGGTGTTTGCTATGACCAGTGCGTTCTCTTGGCAAAACGCTATTAGCTTTTGCCCTGCTTCATTCTGTACTCCAAGGCCAAATTTGCCTGTTTCCCCAGGTGTTTCTTGATTTCCTACTTTTGCCTTCCAGTCCCCTATAATGAAAAGGACATCTTTTTGTGGTGTTAATTCTAAAAGGTCTTGTAGGTCTTCATAAAACTGTTCAAGTTCAGCTTCTTCAGTGTTACTGGTCGGGACATAGACTTGGATTACTGTGATATTGAATGGTTTGCCTTGGAAACGAACAGAGATCATTCTGTTGTTTGTGAGATTGCATCCAAGTACTGCATTTCGCACTCTTTTGTTGACCATGAGGGCTACTCCATTTCTTCTAAGGGATTCCTGCCCACAGTAGTAGATATAATGGTTATCTGAGTTAAATTCACCCATTCCAGTCCATTTTAGTTCGCTGATTCCTAGAATGTCTGCATTCACTCTTGCCATCTCCTGTTTGACCACTTCCAATTTACCTTGATTCACGGACCTAACATTCCAGGTTCCTATGCAATATTGCTCTTTATAGCATTGGACCTTGCTTCTATCACCAGTTACATCCACAACTGTGTGTTGTTTTTGCTTTGGCCCCATCCCTTCATTCTTTCTGGAGTTATTTCTCCACTGATCTCCACTAGCATATTGGGCACCTACTGATCTAGGAAGTTCATCTTTCAGGGTCCTATCTTTCTGCCTTTTCATACTGTTCACGGGGTTCTCAAGGCAAGAATACTGAAGTGGTTTGTCATTCCCTTCTACAGTTGACCACATTCTGTCAACCACCATGACCCGTCAGTCTTGGGTGGCCCCAGATGGCATGGCTTAATTTCATTGAGTTAGACAAGGCTGTGGTCCATGTGATCAGATTGGCTAGTTCTCTGTGATTGTGGTTTCAGTCTGTCTGCCTCTGATGTCCTCTCTCAGCATCTAACGTCTTACTTGGAGTTCTCTTACCTTGGACGTGGGGTATCTCTTCATGGCTGCTCCAGGAAAGAGCAGCTGCTGCTCCTTACCTTGGATGTGGGGTATCTCCTCACTGCTGCTTCTCCTAACCATGAACTTGGGGAAGTGGGGTATCTCCACGTGGAGTATCTTCTCATGGCCGCCGCCCCTGACCTTGGACCTTGGATATGGGGTAGCTCCTCTTAGCCGTTTCTGCACTGCACAGCCACCACTCCTGTACCACCATATGACCCAGCAATCCCATTCTTAGGCATATACCCTGGGGAAACCAGGGTTGAAAAAGACACATACATCCCATTGTTCATTGCAGCACTATGTACAATAGCTAGAATATAGAAGCAACCTAGATGCCCATCAGTAGATGAATGGATAAGAAGTTGTGGTACATAAACACAATGCAATATTCAGTTCAGTTCAGTTCAGTCACTCAGTCGTGTCTGATTCTTTGCGACCCCATGAACCACAGCAAACCAGGCCTCCCTGTCCATCTCCAACTCCCAGAGTTCACTCAAACTCATGTCTATTGAGTCAGTGATGCCATCCAACCATCTCATCCTCTGTCATCCCCTTCTCCTCCTGCCCTCAATCTTTCCCAACATCAGAGTCTTTTCAAATGAGTCAGCTCTTCATATCAGGTAGCCAAAGTATTGGAGTTTCAGCTTCACCATCAGTCCTTCCAATGAACATTCAGATCTGATTTCCTTTAGGATGGACTGGTTGGATCTCCTTGCATTCCAAGGGACTCTCAAGAGTCTTCTCCAACACCACAGTCCAAAAGCGTCACTTCTTCGGCACTCAGCTTTCTTTATAGTCCAACTCTCACATCCATACATGACTACTGGAAAAACCATAACCTTGACTAGATGGACCTTTGTTGGAAAAGTAATGTCTCTGCTTTTTAATATGCTGTCTAGGTTGGTCATAACCTTCCTTCCAAGGAGTAAGTGTCTTTTAATTTCATGGCTACAATCACCATCTGAGTGATTTTGGAGCCCCCAAAAATAAAGTCAACCACTGTTTCCACTGTTTCCTCATCTATTTGCCATGAAGTGATGGGACCAGATGCCATGATCTTAGTTTTCTGAATGTTGATCTTTTAGCCAACATTTTTACTTTCCTCTTTCACTTTCATCAAGAGGCTCTTTACTTCTTCTTCACTCAGCCATAAAAAGGAACACATTTAAGTCAGTTCTGATGAGGCAGATAAACCTAGAACCTATTATACAGAGTGAAATGAGTCACAAAGAGAAAGATAAATATCATATTCTAATGCACACATATGGAATCTAGAAAAATCATTCTGAAGAATTTATTTACAGGGCTCCAATGGAGAAACAGACAAAGAGGATAGACTTACAGACATGGGAGAGGGAAGGAGAAGGTGAGATGTATGGAAAGAATAACATGGAAACTTACATTACCATATGTAAAATAGATAGCCAATGGGGAATTTGCTGTATGGCTCAGGAAACTCAAACAGGGTCTCTGCATTGACCTAGAATGGTGGGATGGGGAGGGAGATGGGAGGGAGGTTCAAAAGAGAAGGAATATATGTATACCTATGGCTGATTCATGTTGAGGTTTGACAGAAAACAACAAAATTCTGAAGAGCAATTATCCTTCAATAAAAAATAAATTTAAAAAATAATTTTGAAAGCCACTGCATAGAAAAAAATTGCAAAAGTACATTTATTAACCTAATACAGTGAGAAGACACTTCTGGAGAAGCTCAGTGTTAACCAAGACAAAGGGAAGAAGGAGGTGTTTGCTGTAAAGTTTGAGTTCTCCTGACAGGTCCATAAAGGGGCAGGATCCTTTCCTGTCTTTCCTTTTTTTTTTTTTTTTTCCCACTCATTAACCCCAACATTGATTAAGTGCCCCCCTTTAATACTGGAAGAGACTTAAATTTGTTCAACACAAAGAGCAGCAATTGCATAATGTCCCACCTTAAATATGATAGCTATTTCAATTACATCAGATAATTTTTAAAATTTTCTAGCATTTTGGGGGGACAAAATTGATATATAACATTTAGTTAGCTTTAGCTGTACAACATAATGATTTGATATGCAAATATATTGAGAAATGATAAAAAAAAAAAAAAAGAATGGGTATGCCAATGCAGAAGATCCCCCAACGTAGGAAGTAGCAACCCACTCCAATAGTCTTGCCTGAAAATACCACAGGCAGAGGAGCCTGGAGGGCTACAGTCCATGGGGTTGTAAAGAGTCAAACATGACTAAGCGACTAGGCATGTACGCATGCACCATGCTGTACATTACAACTCTGGGGCTTATTTATCTGATAACTGGAAGTTTGTACCTTTTGCTGATTACCATTTCTGAGGCAGCAATAGAAGTGGGACTAATTAAGAATTGGGTGCCAAGAGATGAGAGCAGTTTAGTAACTGTGTTCCAGCAATTATGGGAAAGAAAAGGAGGTCTGGAGCCCTTACTGGCAAGAAAATAGGAGTCAGTCAGAAAGACCCCAAGAGGAGGTCATTGTGGCATTTCACAGCTGCTGCCTGACCCAGGAGAAATTCTGTTTCCTGCTAATTTTGCAGCTGGCTTTATCTACATCTGTCCTGGGGCCTGATTAATGAGCTTCTGTGTTTCTTCCTCCAGC
>NW_011494640.1:7236017-7241160 GCF_000754665.1 Bison bison bison
AACCTGATTTTCATTCTTTTAATCGAGGATCGGTATTTGCTCTTTCTGATTGTTTAAATTATAGGTCATTTCCATTATATTGCTCTAAACTTTTTTTTTAACATGTTCCATATTTTCTACAATTCTGTTTAGGATCAGGGTAAAAACAGAAAATCTATGTAAAGGAATAGTTAACCAGCAGTAATGAGCAAAAAATCAATCCATGCTCCAGAAAAATAACTGTATTTACATTTATTATTTATTCAGGCTTGCTGTTTGCATTGAGTAATAAATTTGCACTTTTAAATAATATTTGTGTAAACTGAATGTTTCATATATTTCAGTTGGAGTGATTATCTACTTTGTTTAATTCAAAGAATTTAAATATTTTATTATTCAGTTGAAAAAGAGGAAAGAATGAGAAAGTCATAAAGGATAATGCTTTATTTATTAACCCAGAGATGGTGACTCAAGAGCCATCATGGTGTATTTGTCAATAAGCCCAACATAAAACACTTCTGAATAGCACAGTTCACAATCCACCTCTTACTACCCATGAGAGTCAATGTATTATGTACCTAGCAGCACATTCTAAATATCAGGGTGACTACAGCCACATTTTGAGGAATTCCAAGAAGATCAATAATACACTTTCTTTCTGAAAGGGTTAAAAGAATAGAAGCAAATCTGTGTTCCACATCAGCGAGTAATACATTGACTGAAAATTCAGTTTGGTTCTCTTAGGTCCTGAACAGAGGACTGAAATGTCTGGGGTGCCTGTTGTGCCCATGCACTGAGTAGAACTGAGGGTTCTGGAGGTCAATTGCTCTTATGCTCTGTGTAGTGTCAGTAGGCAGACTCTGCACCATCAACTGTTGGATGTTGCCAACACCTTCCCTGATTTAATGCCACCAACAAATAAAAGACAGGACCTGTGTGTTTTCCATGACAAAAGAATGCTAAAGTCATCTTTAGTGTCTTTAAAGTGTGTTAAAACTTCATTCTCTTTTCTTTCATTTATTTTCTCAAATATTTGATGTTTGAAGTAAATTGATTGTGGGCCTTTCAAGAGTTAAAAAAAAGGATACAAATTTCATTACTGAGATATATTTAACTAATGGGAAACTTGGTTGGAATATATAAAATCCCAGTTCTTTAATCCTAAAGTGTAGGAACAGGGAATGTAAATGTACTATTCTTTTTATTACAAATGCCACAGGTGGACTCAGTCTTATTTTTTTCATAATATATTCTATTCCTGTTTATATTTATATGCATGTCCACAATGAGGACTTATTTAATACTAATCTATTTAATTTTGAATACCTCTTTCAAGATGTTTACCTATCTTATGAATTCCTGTGTTAGAAATGTCTTGGCCTCTCCATCTTCACTAGGGAATACATACAGAAATTCTATCATTCTGAAATCTTTTATTTACTTTGCATATTCAGAAACAACTCTGAATATCAGTCTTTTCCCCCACCAGAAGAAAAAATGTTATTCTCCCTTTCATGTCAATCTGCTGCATCTTCCAAAGAATCATATTTGAAGCTTGAATCCATTCTAGAAAATTCTAGGACTCAGTTGAAAATCATCTTCAAGTACTCCCTATTTCTGCTATTGTTTTTGTCCTATGTTTTATTCAGTTTTTATTTTTCCTAGAGATAGTCTTAGAATGCTATTTTCTTTCACATTTTCTATATCCTAAGGAATTACAATTGAGTTAGAAAACTTTTCTGGCAAAAGGCTGGCCATGAGAGGCAAGATTCTTCATCAGTAAGAGAAACTCCAAGCAAACATCTCCTCCTCTCTCTCTCCCTGTCTTTCATACACACAAACACACACACACAGATCTTTGAAAAACATTTTGTGTTAAGAAGTCATATGTCTACCTGCTGTGCAGATCACCAATTAGCTATTTAGAGACGATGAATCTTTAAGGACCACCCTGTTAGAGAAAACTGACTGTGAGTAGTGGCAGTTTAGTTGCTAAGTCGTGTCAACTCTTTGCAAAACCATGGACTATAACACTCCTGGCTCTTCTGTCCATGGAATTACCCAGGAAAGAATACTGGAGTGGCTTTCCATTTCCTTCTCCAGCGCACAATAAAAATGAAAGCTTGAAGAAGTTAAGTTCAGAAAGTTGCTTTAGGCCATACGGCTTTATTCAATTACCTTTCCTAATGTGATTGAGACACAGGGTAAAATATGGGAAATTGTTTACATATCTGTAGCAAAATTACCAGACTTTGTTTAGCTTTCTGGAAGAAAATGAGAATTACATGTAAGCCAACTATGTTAATGGTGTCATCTTGGAGTCCAGACCTGAAGAACTTTCTTTTTCATTTTGTATAACAAATATCTGTGAGTTGAAACACATCAAAGTGATTAACAAATCTAAAATTTTATCAGCTAGTTTTTTAGAAGGAAGGGATAGAAGAAGCTAAAAGTAGGGGTGAAAAAAATGCAGACTAGCTAGAAAGATGGGGGAAATAATAAGAACAAGAGGGAAAAAATGGGAGGACCAAGCATGATTTATCCACAATTTGCCCTAGACTGATTGGAAAGTGTTTATTGCAATAATACAACTTATGCTATACACTTTTATAAAGTAGTTAAACTATCAAAACATTTTCTTTGAACCGAGAATCGACCACAGATCATGTCTCCTGAGCCAGACTGATTTTTCTGTTGTCACTTATTGATACAAAATGGCTTAATCCCAACTTGAATCAGCCTTGAGGTGAAAAAGAACAAACAGGCACTTCCTCTGCTGGGTTTTGAGGGAAATCAATGGAAGCCAGGAAGCCCACTGCCTCAGGGAGGCACCAATTACATGAACCTGAAATGCAGGTTGTGAAGAGGTGCTGGAAAGGCTTAAAGAATGCTCCTCTCTGCAACTTCTTGGGAAAAGATGGTCTCTAATAAATATCATTTCTGTAGTTAGCATTCATTAAGCCCTCAGTGTATGTCAGGCACTGTGGGAAACTCTTCCTTGGTTATTTTATTTAATTTTCACAGCACTTCTATGAAGCAGACACAAGGAAATTAAAACCCATGTCAAGAGATTGACAATGGGAAATTATGGCACAGGAAAGGAGACAAAGAGAATAAGATTTTTCTCATCAAAGTCATACAATTGCCTTATGAAAAAGCAAGAATATTCTGTTTTCTACTAAACAATAAATGCATAGATAAGCAGAGTTGCTAAGGATCCTGCTTTCAGGCCTTCCTAGTGAAGAAGAGGTACTTCATGGAAGTCTGTCATTCTTTTAGTCATATGAACTTCCAGGTGTTCAAGCTGGTTTTAGAAAAGGCAGAGGAACCAGAGATCAAATGCCAACATCCCCTGGATCATCGAAAAAGCAAGAGAGTTCCAAAAAACATCTATTCCTGCTTTACTGACTATGCCAAAACCTTTGACTGTGTGGATCACAACAAACTGTGGAAAATTCTGAAAGAGATGGGAATACAAGACCACCTGATCTGCCTCCTGAGAAATCTGTACACAGGTCAGGAAACAACAGTTAGAACTGGACATGGAAAAACAGACTGGTTCTAAATAGGAAAGGGAGTATATCATGGCTATATATTGTCACTCTGCTTATTTAACTTATATGCAGAGTACATCATGAGAAACGCTGGACTGGATGAAGCACAAGCTGGAATCAAGATTGCCTGAAGAAATATCAATAACCTCAGATATGCAGATGACGCCCCTCTTATGGCAGAAAGTGAAGAAGAACTAAAGAGCCTCTTGATGAAAGTGAAAGAGGAGAGTGAAAAAGTTGGCTTAAAACTCAACATTCAGAAAACTAAGATCATGGCATCTGGTCCCATCACATCATGGCAAATAGATGGAGGAACAGAGGAAACAGTGACAGATTTTATTTTGGGGGGCTCCAAAATCACTACAGATGGTGATTACAGCCATGAAATTAAAAGACACTTGCTCCTTGAAGGGATAGTTATGACCAACCTAGACAGCGTATTGAAAAGCAGAGACATTACTTTGCCAATAAAGGTCCGTCTAGTCAAGGCTATGGTTTTTCCAGTAGTCATGTATGGATGTGAGAGTTGGACTATAAAGAAAGCTGAACACCGAAGAATTGATGCTTTTGAACTGTGGTGTTGGAGAAGACTTTTGAGAGTCCCTTGAACTGCAAGGAGATCCAACCAGTCCATCCTAAAGGAGATCAGATCTGAATGTTCATTGGAAGGACTGATGCTGAAGCTGAAACTCCAATACTTTGGCCACCTGATGCAAAGAGCTGACTCACTGGAAAAGATCCTGATGCTGGGAAAGATTGAAGGTGGGAGGAGAAGGGGACAACAGAGGATGAGATGGTTAGATAGCATCACTGACTCAATGAACAAGAGTTTGAATAAACTGTGAGTTGGTAACGGATAGGGAGGCCTGGCATGCTGCAGTCCATGGGGCCGCAAAGAGTTGGACTCAACTGAGCGACTGGACTGAACTGAACTCAACTGAGGCAATTCTTAGACCTGGCATGACACACCTGTGATGCCAGACCCAGTGCAAGTTTAAAAATGTGTTACATATTAGTCCGGTTTTCATCTTCTCTCTCCTAGAGTGGATTTCTCTTCTGCTCATCCATTCTGTCATAATAAATTTCTTCTTCCCTATCTGTTGTTAAGATCATATTTTGTAAATAAGTTCATTTGAACATCTGAACCAAACACAACATTGTAAACCAACTATACTCCAGTAAAAAATTCTAAAATAAATAAATAATAATTTAAAAAAGAAAACAGTATGAAAAGATTATGTTAGTTTCTGAAGGTTGGTTTATTAGCTATTCTTGTGCCCTCATTTCCTTTGGGGTCTGGAAAACATGATTATTTAGAGCCTGGTGTGCTGCAGTCTGTGGGGTCACAAAGAGTTGGACACAACTGAACGACTGAACTGAACTGATATAGATAATAGTTTTAGTTGTTAAGCTGATAGCAACATTGTCTTGCAATTTTCTAAATCTGAGTAGGAATCTCTCTCCCCCCATCATAGTATTTTGTTGTTGTTGTTCAGTCACTAAGTTGTGTCTGACTCTGCAACCCCATGAACTGCAGCTCATCAGGCTTCCCTGTCCTTCACTCTCTCCAGGAGTTTGCTCAAACTCATATCCACTGAGAGTGAAGCTAT
>NW_011494640.1:7241260-7241852 GCF_000754665.1 Bison bison bison
AGTGAAGCTATCTAACCATCTTATCCTCTGTGGCCCCATTCTCCTGTCCTCAATCATTAGCAGCATCAGGATCTTTTCTAATGAGTCAGCTCTTTGCATCAGGTGGCTAAAGGACTGGAGCTTCAGCTTCAGGATCAGTCCTTCCAATGAATATTTAGAGTTTATTTCCTTTAGGATTGACTGATTTAATCTCCCTGTGGTCCAAGGGAATCTTGAGAGTCTTCTCCACCACCATAATCTGAAAGTATCAATTATTTGGCACTCCACCTTCTTTATGGTACAAAAAAGACCTTCACAACCCAGATAATCATGATGGTGTGATCACTCACCTAGAGCCAGACATCCTTATATGTGAAGTCAAGTAGGCTTTAGGAAGCATCACTACGAACAAAGCTAGTGGAGGTGATGGAATTCCAGTTGAACTATTTCAAATCCTAAAAGATGATGCTGTGAAAGTGCTGCACTCAATATGTCAGCAAATTTGGAAAGCACAGCAGTTGCCACAGGACTGGAAAAGGTCCTTTTCATTCCAATCCCAAAGAAAAGCAATGCCAAAGAGTGCTCAAACTACCACATAATTGCACTCATCTCA
>NW_011494640.1:7241952-7248061 GCF_000754665.1 Bison bison bison
CAAAAAGGCAGAGGAACCAGAGATCAAATTGCCAACATTCCCTGGATCATTGAAAAAGCAAGAGAATTCAAGAAAAACATCTATTTCTGCTTCATTGACTATGCCAAAGCCTTTGACTGTGTGGATCACAATAAACTGGAAAATTCTGAAAGAGATGGGAATACCAGACCACCTGACCTGCCTCTTGAGAAATCTGTATGCATGTCAGGAAGCAACAATTAGAACTGGACATGGAACAACAGTCTTGTTCCAAATAGGAAAAGGAGCACATCAAGGCTGTATATTGTCATCATGTTCATTTAACTTATATGCAGAGTACATCATGAGAAACACTGGGCTAGATGAAGCACAAGCTGGGATCAAGATTGCTGGGAGACATATCAATAACTTCAGATATGCAGATGACACCCCCCCTTATGGCAGAAAGTGAAGAACTAAAGAGCCTCTTGATGAAAGTGAAAGAGGAGAGTGAAAAAGTTGGCTTAAAACTCAACATTCAGAAAACTAAGATCATGGCATCTGGTCTCATCACTTCATGGCAAATAGATGGGGAAACAGTGGCAGACTTTATTTTGGGGGGCTCCAAAATCACTGCAGATGGTGGCGGCAGCCATGAAATAAAAAGATGCTTGCTTTTGGAAGGAAAGTTATGACCAACCTAGACAGCATATTAGTACTTTGGCTACCTCATGCGAAGAGTTGACTCATTGGAAAAGACTCTGATGCTGGGAGGGATTGGGGGCAGGAGGAAAAGGGGACGACAGGATGAGATGGCTGGATGGCATCACCGACTCGATGGATGTGAGTTTGAGTGAACACTGGGAGTTGGTAATGGACAGGGAGGCCTGACGTGCTGCGATTCATGGGGTTGCAAAGAGTCGGACATGACTGAGTGACTAAACTGAACTGAACTGAAGACAGCATATTCAAAAGCAGAGACATTACTTTGCAACAAAGGTCCATCTAGTCAAGGCTATGGTTTTTCCAGTGGTCATTTATGGATGTGAGAGTTGGACTATAAAGAAAGCTGAGCACTAAAGAATAGATGCTTTCAAACTGTGGTGTTGGATAAGACTTTTGAGAGTCCCTTGGACTGCAAGGAGATCCAACCAGTCCATCCTAAAGGAGATCAGTCCTGAGTGTTCACTGGAAAGACTGATGTTGAAGCTGAAACTCCAATACTTTGGCCACCTGACGCGAAGAGCTGACTTATTGGAAAAGATCCTGATGCTGGGAAAGATTGAAAGTGGGAGAAGGGGAGGACAGAGGATGAGATGGTTGAATGGCATCACTGACTCAATAAAGATGAGTTTAGTAAAGTCCAAGAGTTGGTGATGGACAGGGAGGCCTGGCGTACTGCAGTCCATGGGGTTACGAAGAGTCGGACATGACTGAGTGACTGAACTGAACTGAACTGAACTGAACTAAACTTCTTTATGGTTCAACTCTCACATCCATATATGGCTACAGGAAAAAAACATAGAGTTGGCTATACAGATCTTTGGTGGCAAAGTGATGTCTCTGCTTTTTAATATGCTGTCTAGGTTGGCATAGCTTTTCTTCTAAGAAGCAAGTGTCTTTCAATTTTATTCCTGCAGTCACCATCTGCAATGATTTTGGAGCCCAATAAAATATAGTCTGTCACTGTTTCCATTGTTTCTCCATCTATTTACCATGAGGTGATGGGACTGTATGCCATGATCTTAGTTTTTTGAATGGTGAGTTTTAAGCCAGCTCTTTTACTCTCCTCTTTCACCTTCATCAAGAGGCTCTTCAGTTCTTCTTTGCTTTCTGCCATTCGAATGGTATCATCTACATATCTGAGGTTGATGATATTTACTCTGGCAATCTTGATTCCAACATGGGATTCATCCAGCCTGGCATTTCACATATTATACTCTGCCTATAAGTTAAATAAACAGGGTGACAATACATAGCTCTGACGTACTTCTTTCCCAGTTTTGAACCAGTTTGTTATTGCATGTCCAGTTCTAATTTTGCTGCTTGACCTGCATACAGATTTCTCGCGAGGCAGGTAAGATGGTCTGGAATTCTTAACTCTTTAAGAATTTTCCACAGTTTGTTGTGATCCACACAGTCAAAGTATTTTATGGGGCCATTACTGTGTGTACTATGTAATATTTGCTATGTTTCTCTAAGTGGCATATCATCTTTTATATTTCAAAATGTCATTTTGTATTTAGGAAGCTTCCTTTTCATTCTAGTAGAAATATTTGTATTTAAATCCTTTAATTATTTTTAATCTCCCATTTTCAAACTTAATCTATTACTATCTGATGTGTTGGTTTTAACTAGTCTGCTTTGACACTAGCTTTTTTAACTAGTCTGCTTTGACACTAGCTTTAAAATAATCAATGATCTTATTCTACTTCCTTCTTTTTTTCCTTTTTCCTCCTGTTTTACTTTTATTCCTTCCACTATTTCAGAACATATATTTATCTGGATGTCTCCCACCCATGTCACCAACACTTTAGTCATATTTCTACATCTACATGTATTAAATCATTTCCATTAGTCTTTTTACTGAAGTTGCTCCAGTTATTTCTTGCTAAAATTAAATACATCATATATTCAAATCTTTGGAAAAGGCTGATATGTTTAGTATTCCCTGACTTACTGAATATTTAAAACTGCCTTTCTATAGACTCAGTATTTAAAATACAGCTTCGCTGGGATTACATTCTTGGCTCATGCTCTTTTTCTCTGTGTATTTTGAAAATGCTGCTCTACTATTCCCTTGCCTTACATTTACTTCTTGAGAAATCTAATGCCAGCCTGATTTCTCTTTACCCTTATGAAGTTTGATCTTTCTGCTTTAAGGTCCTGAGAATCCTTTATTATTTATTCTTAAAGACTATGAGCTTTACTAAGGGAAAGTGTTAGAGTTTATTTTCACAAAGTCAGTTTTCTTAAACTATTTCAATATTTTATTTCTAGAACACATTTTATTGGGTTACAGTTTTGAATATTAATTCTGATATATTTTTTATTTATTTGTTTGCTTTTCTTCCTCAAGAACTCCAATTTCATGTGTGTTGGAACTTCTTTTTCTGGGTTCCATTTTAACCACTTTTTATATGAATTTTTAAAATTTCTCTCTGTAATTTTCATTCTTCTGACTCTTTACATATCTTTCTTTGATATGCCTTTTTAAAATTTCCTTGGAACCTGTTTTTCTTTGAGCCTTATGTTTCTGAGATTGCTTTCTTTTCAACTTTTTTCAAATTATTCCTTACAGGCACTCTGATAGAGACAGTAAAGGCACAAAGCAGGTGATTAAATAATTAATCCTATTCCCTGGTGGCTCAGACAATAAAGAATCTGCTTGCAATGCAAAAAATCCAGATTTGATCCTTGGGTCAGGAAGATCCCCTGGAGAAGGGGATGGCAACCCACCCCAGTATTCTTGCCTGGAGAATTCCATGGACAGAGGAGCCTGGCTGGCTACAGTCCATAGGGTTGTAAATAGTCAGACATGATTGAGTGATTAACATCACCAAGGGATCACAAGTAAAGGAAAAAGTATGGGAGACCCCTATATGTTAATGATGACTCAGTAATAATGTGCTTAATCATAAAACCAAGCAGGCTTTCTTAGCAAAAGAAGCGTGCAACAGAAGCATGGGATAGGCCCCCCAAAAAATAAAACAATAGTGGAATGAGATCCACATCCCACCCAATGAGTTCAATAACTTCATGATTCCCAGGAGATGCTCCTCTGTGCACACTAAACTCTATTCAATACTCTAATGATCTATATGAGAATAGAATCTTTAAAGAAAAGTGAATATGTGTATATGTATAACTGACTCAGTTTGCCATACAGTAGAAACTAACACAACATTGTCAATCAAACATACTTCAATAAAAAATAATTTACAAAATATAAAGAAAAGGTGACATTATATTGAAACTGAGATGATTTACCATTTTTAGTAAATTTTACCACCTTTTTGCTTATTCCCGTTGTTGCCATGACAAACCCAATTTGACAAGGTAGGAATAGGAAAAACCCCTTGCCTGACCTGGAGGAGGAACTAATGATGTTAGTTGATGTCTACTTGAGAATGAGGAAGAAAGTGGTCTTCTACCCCACCCCTCCTCTTTTCCTTTGATTTTAAAACCATAGCCCACTAAGTTCTTGGGGGTGCAGTACTCCCTTGTCTAGTTGTTTATAAGCCTCACAAGCATCCTATTCTAGTAAATTACTTATCTCTTACTTTGCCTCTCACTGAATTCTTTCTGTGTTAAGACATAAAGAACTGGAGCTCCTTTGAGCCCCCTACCACAAGACACATTTCTGTAGTTTTATAACAACCTCCTGAAATAAAGGGAAACCCAAAATAAAGGTAGCTAGGGTGGAAAGAAATAGAAGACAACAAAGTACAGTTAAATATTTTACTGTTACTAATTTTACCCCAAACATGACCTCATAAATCTCTACAAGGGCATAAAAAGGGCCACTAATAAGACAGCCCCTGAAGGCTAGGATTTACGAGCATCACAGTAATTCCACCTCTGGTGACAACTGATTGTCAAGCATATGCAAAGTGCTTTGCCTACATTATCTCATCTGATACATTTATGTAATGCTGAGAGAGCATTTATTTAGGATAGAGAGCTATAGTCTTCATTTTAGGATGAGGAAAATGAGGCAACAAATGATAACTCCAAGTGTCAAACTTTGGGTTAGAATACAATCCCCCATTACTAGAAGGTAGGTGTGTCTTCAACCACTCTTCTCTGATGCCTCTCTGAAGTAGACACAGGATCACTCCCACTATATCCACTTGTACCTCATTGGTTTTTTCTGTCTTAATTGCCTCCGATTCCTACAGATTCTCCATCAATACTTTAAAAAAAAAAATCTTTTCTAGATACATGCATTGATTGGTCTGTCTCTGATTCTAGTTTGATTTCTTGCTGTCTCA
The DNA here is from genome assembly GCF_000754665.1 of Bison bison bison. NCBI lineage: Eukaryota > Metazoa > Chordata > Mammalia > Artiodactyla > Bovidae > Bison > Bison bison. The sequence goes on from NW_011494640.1 coordinate 7,246,905, forward strand.
TCTTATTGCAGTTCTTTAGAATAGAAAACACATATAACTTTTTCAACCTTCACAGCCTTCATAGTCATGTTAAACGTTCCTGAAACTCTCATAGCAGAACTGTAAGAATTCATTAAAACCCCATAGGAACCAGCAACTCTTCACCATTTCTCCTTGTCCTGACCTTTCTTGCCCACTGACTGCCCTCTATCCATGAATATAGAGGTTAAAAAGGAGAGAAATATAGATCCTAAAAGATGTTAAGGTGTTATTTTGAACTGCTGGGTAACTGTACTATCATTTTCTGAGAAGTGAAAGATTGGAGAAGGTGGCCGTTGGATATCTCTTAATGTCAGCACCTCTGTTTAAAATGGAAACATCAAAAGTGAAGCTAAATATTAAGACAGGTATCTTGCAATAATTAATACTTAGAGCAAGATTTAATTTAATACTAGGTATATGATAAGAAAGAATTAAGTACTAGATTTTAATGCCTTCAATAATCCTAGAAACTTAATACTTTTTAAACAAGGAAAACATGGCAAAGGAGTTTAAATAACATAACTTTTATCAGCATATTTATTTGTACAAACAGACAGTTATTTGATCATAGTTGGTTTTGGTTTGTTTGTTTGTTTGGATGCCTCCCAAACTAGGACATATGCTCCATAGAGAAATGAATCGTGATTTCTTTGTTTACTGATGTATTCATAATACCCAAATGCAATGCATCTGTATGTGTTAGTCACTGTTAACTTATATTGAATGAGCAACTAAAACAATAACTTCAGCTATCAAATGTTAAAATGAATATAAAATATTTATCAACAATGGGTTGGATTCTAGATTATTTTAATATTGATATCAGTAAGCACTTTCATTGCTGAAATTAACATTTAAATTAAAAAGTCCATTTTCTGCAGCAGAGTAACCATTCTTTTCTATGCCTCCCTTTACACTTATATACAAATGCAAAATAAGAGTCTTCTGACTTGCTTAGGGGCTAGAGCAAGCATCTCTATTTACAGATGAGGATTGAAAAATTACTTTCTTTGCATTATAGAATATGTGTTTGAAGGGCCAACAAGTTCCAGAGCAAGACATACCACACAAATTCTCCAGCAACACAGGAACATAGCCCTGAGCTTCAATATACAGGCTGCCCAAAGTCACACCAA
>NW_011494640.1:7248161-7251213 GCF_000754665.1 Bison bison bison
CCCAAAGTCACACCAAACCCACTGACATCTCATAACTCATTACTGGACACTTCATTGTACTCCAGAGAGAAGAAATCCAGCTCCACCCACCAGAACACCGACACAAGCTTCCCTAACCAGGAAACCTTGACAAGCCACCCATCCAACCCCACCCACAGTGAGGAAACTCCACAATAAAGAGAACTCCACAAAGTGCCAGAATACAGAAAGGCCACCCCAAACACAGCAATATAAACAAGATGAAAAGGCAGAGAAATACCCAGCGGGTAAAGGAACAGGATAAATGCCCACCAAACCAAACAAAAGAGGAAGAGATAGGGAATCTACCTGATAAAGAATTCTGAATAATGATAGTGAAAATGATCCAAACTCTTGAAAACAAAATGGAGTTACAGATAAATAGCCTGGAGACAAAGATTGAGAAGATGCAAGAAAAGTTTAACAAGGACCTAGAAGAAATAATAAAGAGTCAATATACAATGAATAATGCAATAAATGAGATCAAAAACACACCGGAGGGAACCAACAGTAGAATAACGGAGGAAGAAGATAGGATAAGTGAGGTAGAAAATATAATGGTAGAAATAAATGAAACAGAGAGGGAAAAAGAAAAACGAATTAAAAGAAATGAGGACAATCTCAGAGACCTCCAGGACAATGTTAAACGCCCCAACATTCGAATCATATGAGTCCCAGAAGAAGAAGACAAAAAGAAAGACCATGAGAAAATACTTGAGGAAATAATAGTTGAAAACTTCCCTAAAACGGGGAAGGAAATAATCACTCAAGTCCAAGAAACCCAGAGAGCCCCAAACAGGATAAACCCAAGGTGAAACACCCCAAGACACATATTAATCAAATTAACAAAGGTCAAACATAAAGAACAAATATTAAAAGCAGCAAGGGAAAAACAATAAATAACACACAAGGAGATTCCCATAAGGATAACAGCTGATCTTTCAATAGAAATTCTTCAGGCCAGGAGGGAATGGCAAGACATCCTTAAAATGATGAAAGAAAGTAATTTACAGCACAGATTACTGTACCCAGCAAGGATCTCATTCAAATATGAAAGAGAAATCAAAAGCTTTACAGACAAGGAAAAGCTGAGAGAATTCAACACCACCAAACCAGCTCTCCAACAAATGCTAAAGGATCTTCTCTAGACAGGAAACACAGAAAGGGTGTATAAACTCTAACCCAAAACAATAAAGTAAATGACAAAAGGATTATACTTATCAATAATTACCTTAAATGTAAATGGGTTGAATGCCCCAACCAAAAGACAAAGACTGGCTGAATGGATACAAAAACAAGACCCCTATATATGTTGTTTACAAGAGACCCACCTCGAAACAAGGGACACATACAGACTGAAAGTGAAGGGCTGGAAAAATATATTCCATGCAAATAGAGAACAAAAGAAAGCAGGAGTAGCAATACTCATATCAGATAAAATAGACTTTAAAACAAAGGCTGTGAAAAGAGACAAAGAAGAACACTACATAATGATCAAAGGATCAATCCAAGAAGAATATATAACAATTATAAATATACATGCACCCAACATAGGAGCATCACAATATGTAAGAGAAATGCTAACAAGTATGAAAGGGGAAATTAACAATAACACAAAAAGAGTGGGAGACTTCAATACCCCACTCACACCTATGGCTAGATCAACTAAACAGAAAATTAACAAGGAAACACAAACTTTAAATGATACAATAGACCAGTTAGACCTAATTGATATCTATAGGACATTTCATCCCAAAACAATGAATTTCACCTTTTTCTCAAGTGCACACGGAACTTTCTCCAGGATAGATCACATCCTGAGCCATAAATCTAGCCTCGGTAAATTCAAAAAAATTGAAACCATTCCAAGCATCTTTTCTGACCACAATGCAGTAAGATTAGGTCTCAATTACAGGAGAAAAACTATTAAAAATTCCAACATATGGAGGCTGAACAACACTCTGCTGAATAACCAACAAATCACAGAAGAAATCAAAATATGCATAGAAATGAATGAAAATGAAAACACAACAACCCAAAACCTGTGGGACACTGTAAACGAAGTGCTAAGGGGAAGGTTCATAGCAATACACGCATACCTCAAGAAACAAGAAAAAAGTCAAATAAATAACCTAACTCTACACCTGAAGCAACTAGAAAAGGAAGAAATGAAGAACCCCAGGGTTAGTAGAAGGAAAGAAATCTTAAAAATTAGGGCGGAAATAAATGCAAAAGAAACAAGAGACCATAGCAAAAATCAACAAAGTCAAAAGCTGGTTCTTTGAGAAGATAAATAAAATTGACAAACCATTAGCCAGACTCATCAAGAAATAAAGGGAGAAAAATCAAGTCAATAAAATTAGAAATGAAAATGGAGAGATCACAGCAGACAACACAGAAATTCAAAGGATCATAAGAGACTACTATCAGCAATATGCCAATAAAATGGACAACTTGGAAGAAATGGACAAATTCTTAGAAAAGTACAACTTTCAAAAACTGAACCATGAAGAAATAGAAAATCTTAACAGGCACATCACAAGCACGGAAATTGAAACTGTAATCAGAAATCTTCCAGCAAACAAAGCCCCGGATCAGACAGCTTCACAGCTGAATTCTACCAAAAATTTAGAGAAGAGCTAACATCTATCCTACTCAAACTCTTCCAGAAAATTGTAGAGGAAGGTAAACTTCCAAACTCATTCTATGAGGCCACCATTACCCTAATACCAAACCTGACAAAGATGCCACAAAAAAAGAAAACTGCAGACCAATATCACTGATGAACATAGATGCAAAAATCCTTAACAAAATTCTAGCAAACAGAAAATCCAACAACACATTAAAAAGATCATGCATCATGACCAAGTGGGCTTTATCCCAGGGATGCAAGGATTCTTCAATATCCATAAATCAATCAATGTAATACACCACATTAACAAATTGAAAAATAAAAGCCATATGATTATATCAATAGATGCAGAGAAAGCCTTTGACAAAAGTCAACATCCATTTATGAATAAAAAAAAAAAAC
>NW_011494640.1:7251313-7252728 GCF_000754665.1 Bison bison bison
AACTCCAGAAAGCAGGAATAGAAGCAACATACCTCAACATAATAAAAGCCATATATGACAAACCCACAGCAAACATTATCCTCAGTGGTGAAAAATTGAAAGCATTTCCCCTAAAGTCAGAAACAAGACAAGGGTGCCCACTCTCACCACTACTATTCAACATAGTTTTGGAAGTTTTGGCCACAGAAATCAGATCAGAAAAAGAAATAAAAGGAATCCAAATTGGAAAAGAAGAAGTAAAGCTCTCACTATTTGCAGATGACATGATCCTCTACATAGAAAACCCTAAAGACTCCACCAGAAAATTATTAGAGCTAATCAATGAATATAGTAAAGTTGCAGGATATAAAATTAATACACAGAAATTCCTTGCAATCCTATATACTAATACTGAGAAAATAGAAAGAGAAATTAAAGAAACAATTCCATTCACCATTGCAATGAAAAGAATAAAATATTTAGGAATATATCTACCTAAAGAAACTAAAGACCTATATATAGAACACTATAAAACACTGGTGAAAGAAAATGAAGAGGACACTAATAGATGGGGAAATATACCATGTTCAGGGATAGGAAGAATCAATATAGTGAAAATGAGTATACTATGTAAAGCAATCTATAGATTCAATGCAATCCCTATCAAGCTACCAATGGTATTCTTCACAGAGCTAGAACAAATAATTTCACAATTTGTATGGAAATACAAAAAACCTCGAATAGCCAAAGCAATCTTGAGAAAGAAGAATGGAACTGGAGGAATCAACCTGCCTGACTTCAGACTCTATTACAAAGCCACAGTCATCAAGACAGTATGGTACTGGCACAAAGACAGGAATATAGATCAATGGAACAAAATAGAAAGCCCAGAGATAAATCCACACACCTATGGACACCTTATCTTTGACAAAGGAGACAAGAATATACAATGGATTAAAGACAATCGCTTTAACAAGTGGTGCTGGGAAAATTGCTCAACCATTTGTAAAAGAATGAAACTAGAACACTTTCTAACACCATACACAAAAATAAACTCAAAATGGATTAAAGATCTAAACGTAAGACCAGAAACTATAAAACTCCTAGAGGAGAACATAGGCAAAACACTCTCTGACATACATCACAGCAGGATCTTCTATGACCCACCTCCAAGAATATTGGAAATAAAAGCAAAAATAAACAAATGGGACCTAATTAAACTTAAAAGCTTCTGCACAACAAAGGAAACTATAAGCAAGGTGAAAAGACAGCCTTCAGAATGGGAGAAAATAATAGCAAATGAAGCAACTGACAAACAACTAATCTCAAAAATATACAAGCAACTTCTGCAGTTTAATTCCAGAAAAATAAATGACCCAATCAAAAAATGGGCCAGAGAACTAAATAGACATTTCTCCAAAGAAGACATACAGATG
>NW_011494640.1:7252845-7253416 GCF_000754665.1 Bison bison bison
CAAAAGTCTACAAGCAATAAATATTGGAGAGGGTGTGGAGAAAAGGGAACCCTCTTACACTGTTGGTGGGAATGCAAACTAGTACAGCCACTATGGAGAACAGTGTGGAGATTCCTTAAAATACTGGAAATACAACTGCCATACGACCCAGCAATCCCACTGCTGGGCATGCATACCGAGGAAACCAGAATTGAAAGAGACATGTGTACCCTAATGTTTATCGCAGCACTGTTTGTAATAGGCAAGACATGGAAGCAACCTAGATGTCCATCAGCAGAAAAATGGATAAGAAAACCGTGGTACATATATACAATGGAGTATTACTCAGCCATTAAAAAGAATACATTTGAATCAGTTCCAATGAGGTGGATGAAACTGGAGCCTATTATACAGAATGAAGTAAGCCAGAAAGAAAAACACCAATACAGTATAATAATGCATATATATGGAATTTAGAAAGATGGTAATGATAATCTTGTATGCGAGACAGCAAAAGAGACACAGATGTATAGAACAGTCTTTTGGACTCTGTGGGAGAGGATGAGGGTGGGATGATTTGGGAGAATGGTAT
>NW_011494640.1:7253518-7257759 GCF_000754665.1 Bison bison bison
GGGGCTGGTGCACTGTGATGACCCAGAGGGATGGGATGGGGAGGGAGGAGGGAGGGGGGTTCAGGATGGGGAACACATGTATACCCATGGTGGATTCATGTCAATGTATGGCAAAACCAATACAATACTGTAAAGTAATTAGCCTCCAATTAAAATAAATAAATTAAAAAAAAAAAGAGTATGTGTTTGTAAGTCACTTATTTCTACCCCTTGAAAAATCTGTGAACCATTCTGGGCTGGGAAATGGGTTGATTCAACCAGTGCCTCTATAGCAGTGCAAACTTGCCAGCTTTTTTTGTGGTATTTCAGATGTTTACCATACTTCTCTCTTCTTCAAACACATATTCTATAATGCCAAGAAAGTAATTTGGGGGAGTGGGAGGGATATTCAAATAGGAGGGGACATATGTATACTTACGGCTGATTCATGTTGTTGTATGGCAGAAACCAACATGACATGTAAAGCAATTATCCTTAAATTAAAAATTAAAAAATAAAAATATATAAGAGTTAAAAACAAGTTATATGTTCATTAAAAAGAAAATAATTTTTCAACCCTCACCTGAGACATTTTTCCTGAGAATGTACTGTAAACAGACCTCCACTCATTCAGCTTACCATTAATTTCTAGCAGTATCTAATTTCTTTTCCTTACAGTATGTATTTGTTCTACAGTTATATTATTATACACAAACATATTATATATCATATTATATGTATACACAAATATATTGTACACATACATATTGTATAATATATTATTATATTTTATATTATATAATTATATATATATATCTATAACATCTATAGCAACATTACTATGTTTGTATATGAAGTACTTATGTCTAGAGAAAATGTAGCTCCTATTATACATTAATACAACAGCTTATAAATTCATTCAGATAGTGTATGAGCTATTTCTAGATGCCATATTCCTCTTTTCTGTACTGTGCTGTGCTTAGTCGCTCAGTCTTGTCTGACTCTTTGTGATCCCATGGACTGTAGCCCACCAGGCTCCTCTGTCCACGGGGATTCTCCAGGCTCCTCTGTCCATGGGGATTCTCAAAGCAAGAATACTGGAGTGGGTTGTCATGCACTCCTCCAGGGGATCTTCCCAACCCAGGGATGGAACCTAGGTGTCCCACATTGTAGGCAGATTCTTTACTATCAGTGCCACCAGGGAAGCCTAAGAGTGGGATCTTCCTGATCCAGGAATTGAACTGGGGGCTCCTGCATTGCAGGTGGATCCTTTACCAGCTGAGCTATCTGAAATATATATATATAATATTATATAAATATAATATACATTATATATAATATTGTGTTATATATTATATATATACACATACATACACACACACTTTACCTAAGTTTAGTAGTTTCATTATACTTTTAAAATGATAAAGACTGTATATGAATAATCTCCTATGGTAGGCTAAATAATGGCCACCAGTAAAAGCAATAACAACATTATTCACAAGTTGAAGCTATTGTATATTGTCAACATATAAATTATTTTCCAAATCTGAAGGATTAAAAACACTGCACAGAGTCTTTTGCAGAACTACTCCATAAAAGCAAACAGCAATGCTGTATAAATTTCCCCCTGTCTTTCTATGAATTCTCTTTTAATACCTATCTCACAGTACTGTTACCAAGGTTATATTTTCTACTGTTTTTTTAGGTGAAGAAACAAGCTCAAAAACATTATGAGATTCGTCCAAGGTGACCCAACTAGAAAGCAGTAAAGGAATGAAACTAGACCTTCTACCTTCAAAACAACACTGTTTTCTCTACATCAATATCCTGTCCTTTTTTCATTAAAAAGAGAGAGAAAAAAAAAATCTAAAAGAATAAAAACAGATGTCCATTGCATTGACTGGTTAGTAGAGGGCCTCAGCTGACCCTGCATTGACAATGAATCTCATTTTGTTTATGGATTTCTGCCTCTGTTTTAAGCCTCAATAGCTCGGTTGGTAAAGAATCCACTTGCAATGCAGGAGACCCCAGTTAAATTCCTGTGTCTGGAAGATCCACTGAATACAGGATAGGCTACACTCCTGCATTCTTGGGCTTCCCTTGTGGCTCAGCTGGTAGAGAGTCTGCCCACAATGCAGGAGACCTGGGTTTGATCCCTGAGTTGGGAAGATTTCCTGGACAAGGGAAAGGCTACCCACTCCAGTCCAGTACTCTGGCCTGGAGAATTCCATGTACTGTATAGTCCATGGGATCTCAAAGAGTCGGACACGACTGAGCAAGCATAAAATTTAAGCCTTAGTCATTCATATCTATCATCTGTATAACTTATACAAAAAGACTCATAAGGAATAACGAGAATATATTTCACCAAGAGCTTTTTATCAATTGAGAGATTCTTTGATTCCATATTCCCAAATGTGTTTGTGCTGATATGAGAATTCAATTTACTAGGCCAATATATAAAATGGTAAAAAAAGATAATAAACAGAATGTAGTAGATGAAGAAGGTAAGAACTGATACAAGATTTAAGCATCATGAAGCTTCTTTCTTTATAAATAAACTTGACCCAGAAAAAGAAAAGAAACTAGAGAGTAGCTTTTAAAGGAGTTATTTGCTTCCTGAAATTTATTTTACTGCAAATCAGTACATAAAAGTTGTTAGTCAAATAATATTACGTATTAAAGATATATTGTATTAACTAATTGCATTAATTAATCTTAAATTTTATCAATGAATAATAAACAATACATTAAATTAAGCATGAGGATATCCAAGTAATGGTTTTACTTGTGTGAGCATGGAGAAGGTATTCTAGAGATGCTGGGCCTAAGACCTGAATAATGACAGAAGTGATGCCTGGTAAGAACAAAAGGAGTGGGAATAGGAGGGTCACAGATGCATGGAGTTAAAAGGAAAAATTGACAGACATAATGATTTTGTGTCATCTTGGTCTGCTGTGCTTGTTAATCAGGAATCTCCCCACTTTTCAGCCTCCCAGCTGGTCTCCAGTACTTAACGAAGAAGAAACTGACCCATAAACAATGCATGCTTTCAGGGCATGGCAATCACTAACCCTGGGGAAGGGAGAAGACAAACGATTCCTCAGTTTTAAAGCCAAACTGCATAGTTAGCTGGCTGGTATGTCTGAGGAGCAAAAATTTGACTCATCCCATAAAATAAATTCACAGTCTCTTATTTAATATTTTTTACATTTCTGCATTAAGATAATGCTTCTTAGTCTTTTCTAATTAACAAAGGAATATCTGTTAGGAAAAATTTAGAAAACACAGATCAACACAGAAGAAAATAAGTTGCCTATAATCCCATTACTCATAAATAACCATTATTAACATTTTTATTTTTAGGTATTTTCTCTTTAGAAAGGAATAGCAGGTTCCCCACCCTCCACCCAATGTAGCAAGCTGAAAACGTCCTTGTTTCCACTCTTGAGACAACAACAAAAGCAGAGAAACAGCAAGTTCATGACTTTTCTTTGAATCCATCAGATCCACAGCCCTGGGTAACTAACTAGACTAAAATCTAGGGAGAGACAGGAGCTTCAGAAAGAAGTGGAAAGTTCTTGTTTACCTGAAGCAGACACACCAGACACTAGTAGAAAAAATCCAGCTGAAATAATTAAGGCATTGGTGGAAGTCAAGTGGGTCTGACAAGCGAGGGAACAACCCAAGAACTGTAGCTGTGCTGAGAGTTTTCACCCTCTTATGGGCCTTTCTCTATGGATCCCAAAAAATGTTTGGGAGTCATGAAAAGATGTGGTACCAGCCTGGGGAGAGGAACAACAAACATCTATAGAAAAGGTGCGAAACCACCTCACATGACTCGAAGAACGAAACCCTTAATATTGGGAGGAAGGAAGGAGGACAAGCCTTCAGATCAGATCAGTCGCTCAGTTGTGTCCGACTCTTTGCGACCCCATGAATCGCAGCATATCATCGTGATTATTTGGGTCGTGAAGATCTTTTTTGTACAGTTCTTCTGTGTATTCTTGCCATCTCTTTTAATATCTTCTGCTTCTGTTAGGTCCATACCATTTCTGTCCTTTATCAAGCCCATCTTTGCCTGAAATGTTCCTTTGGTATCTCTGATTTTCTTGAAGAGATCTCTAGTCTTTCCTATTCTGTTGTTTTCTTCTATTTCTTTGCATTGATCGCTGAAGAAGGCTTTCTTATCTCTTCTTGCTATTCTTTGGAACTCTGCATTCAGATGTTTATATCTTTCCTTTTCTCCTTTGCTTTTCGCT
>NW_011494640.1:7257859-7258880 GCF_000754665.1 Bison bison bison
AAACTGATTTTCTTGAAGAGATCTCTAGTCTTTCCTATTCTGTTGTTTTCCTCTATCTCTTTGCATTGATCGCTGAAGAAGGCTTTCTTATCTCTTCTTGCTATTCTTTGGAACTCTGCATTCAGATGTTTATATCTTGCCTTTTCTCCTTTGCTTTTCGCTTCTCTTCTTTTCACAGCAATTTGTAAGGCCTCCCCAGACTGCCATTTTGCTTTTTTGCATTTCTTTTCCATGGGGATGGTCTTGATCCCCGTCTCCTGTACAATGTCACGAACCTCAGTCCATAGTTCATCAGGCACTCTATCTATCAGATCTAGGCCCTCAAATCTATTTCCCACTTCCACTGTATACTCATAAGGGATTTGATTTAGGTCATACCTGAATGGTCTAGTGGTTTTCCCTACTTTCTTCAATTTCAGTCTGAATTTGGCAATAAGGAGTTCATGGTCTGAGCCACAGTCAGCCCCTGGTCTTGTTTTTGCTGACTTTATAGAGCTTCTCCATCTTTGGCTGCAAAGAATATAATCAATCTGATTTCAGTGTTGACCATCTGGTGATGTCCATGTATAGAGTCTTCTCTTGTGTTGTTGGAAGAGGGTGTTTGTTATGACCAGTGCAATTTCTTGGCAAAACTCTATTAGTCTTTGCCCTGCTCCATTCCATATTCCAAGGCCAAATTTGCCTGTTACTCCAGGTGTTTCTTGACTTCCTACTTTTGCATTCCAGTCCCCTATAATGAAAAGGACATCTTTTTTGGGTGTTAATTCTAAAAGGTCTTGTAGGTCTTCATAGAACCCTTCAACTTCAGCTTCTTCAGCATTACTGGTTGGGGCATAGACTTGGATTACTGTGATATTGAATGGTTTGCCTTGGAAACGAACAGAGATCATTCTGTCGTTTTTGAGATTGCATCCAAGTACTGCATTTCAGACTCTTTTGTTGACCATGATATCCACTCCATTTCTTCTGAGGGATTCCTGCCTGCAGTAGTGGATATAATGGTCATCTGAGTTAAATTCAC
>NW_011494640.1:7258980-7263558 GCF_000754665.1 Bison bison bison
GGTATTGTTTTTGCTTTGGCTCCATCCCTTCATTCTTTCTGGAGTTATTTCTCCACTGATCTCCAGTAGCATACTGGGCACCTACTGACCTGGGGAGTTTCTCTTTCAGCATCCTATCATTTTGCCTTTTCATACTGTTCATGGGGTTCTCAAGGCAAGAATACTGAAGTGGTTTGCCATTCCCTTCTCCAGTGGACCACATTCTGTCAGATCTCTCCTGTAGGTGTTGCAAGAGGGCATCAGAGGGCAAACACACTGAAACCATACTCACAGAAAACTAGTTAATCTAATCACACTAGGACCACAGCCTTGTTTATCTCAATGAAACTAAGCCATGCCCGTGGGGCAACCCAAGATGGGCGGGTCATGGTGGACAAGCCTTAGGCCCTATTATAATCATTTGCAGCTGGAAAATTTGAGCAGAAAAACATTTCTTCCCCTAAGGAAGGAGCAGGAGTACCATGAGAATACCATGATGGCCTCAGAACTACACCTGGGGGAGGGAGCAGTGACAGTCAGAGCCAGGAGACCCAGGCTCACACTGCTTGCCCAAGGCTGAGGCTTAATCAGAGGTGAAAGAATGCCCCTACCCCTCCATATACCTCCAGGATGAGAAGTGTAGAATAACAGGAATATGGAGCATGGCTTGAGTAATTGCAAGAGCAAAGAGGCAAATCAGTGTGAGGACAGAAAAAAGAGAAAATGTAAAGATGAAAGTGTAACAGACACTGAATAAAGCCATCTGGTAAACCAGCCCTCACTCCAAACACTAGGCATCATCACAAGCATTTGAAGACAATGGGTTCCCCAGCAAGGAGGGTGGCTGAGGAAGGGGCAGACTCTGCAGGACAAGACCCCTCCTCTGTCTTCACCTGACAGGTTCCCTCTTGGAACCTGGAGGGATATAAGAACCTGGCTTCTAAGGGAGTGTGAAGATACTTTAATGAAACATAAGGATAAAAACCCATTTTATGTAAAGCTTTATTATTTAGCACTGGAGCACAGGGCCTCCATTGGTGCACTTTTCCCAGGTACAACAGATGTCGCCAGTGTGCCTGGGTGGAAGGTGGACTGACCTAGCATCATTTAGCATTTTAGAGGTAGAGAGAAAGATCTCCCAACTTCTGATCGCTTGATCCTTGCTTTGTATTTTTTCTGCAATGCCATTTACTCTCCCAGAATTCACCTCATTTTTTTTCTCTTTTTAAATTTTTTTTATTTTACAGTAGACTACAGTTGATTAACAATGTCATATTAGTTTCAGGTGTACAGCAAAGTGATTCAGTTGTGCATATACATGTACATATATATATGCATGCATTTTTCATATTCTTTCCCCATTTTTATTGTTACATAATACTGAGCAGAATTCCTTGTGCTGTATCATAGGTCCTTGTTGGTTATCGATTTGAAATAGAGCAGTATGGACATGTCAATCCCAAACTCCCTAACTTATTTTCAATACAATTAGAATGCAAGGTTTTCTTTCAAATGATCTTTTCAAACAGAAGATTTGAAAAATCCAAAAAAGGCCAATATTTTTCACATAACATGAAAAGCAACTCTAAAATGGTTAACTATTAAACAGTGCACAAAATCTAACAAAAGCAGAGACAATAAATGACAACAAGTACCCATTTGTTGAACTTTCAGTATAGAGGTTTTAATTATTCTGCATAAATTAAAAATTTATGGTTTCATAAATACACAATTATTTTTCACTGTATTTCCTCTGTATATCAATATCAAGCCTGCACACTTTTTCCTGATTTGGTACATATCATGTGGTAATTACTTCACAGATATGGGGCTTTTTTACTCACTGCCAGAAACCACCTTAGTTATTCCACATGTATATGTTTTCCTAATACTTGGAAGTTTGAAAGAATTAACTCTGATAGAAGAAATACAGCATTCCAGAAGGTAAGAAAAGAATCTCTTTTTTATAAGAATGAGCAATTCAAAACCACACTGCTTGAACTGACTTATAAATTCAGTGCAATGCTAATTATAATTCCAGCAAAGTTTCTCATAGATATCTGTTATGGACAGACTGTAGACTTCCTCTCTATATTTATATGTTGAAGCCTCAACCCCCAATCTGACTATTTGGAGATATGAGCCTTTGTGCAGGTCACTAAGGTTAAATGAGGTTATAAGAGTTGGGCTTTGATCCAACAGAACTGGTGTCCTTACAAGAAGAGATAAGAGTTTGCTATCTCTCTCTTTTTCTCTCTCCATCCCATGTAAGAACACAATAGGTCAGCACTTTACCTGGACTTTCTAGTCTCCAGAACTGTGATAAATAAATTTTGGTTTTTTAAATCATACAGTTTTTTATATTTTGCTATGGCAGCCTAAGCTGATTAACACAATGTTAATAGCTAACTCTAAAAATTTGCATAGGAAGCAAAGAAACTAGAATAGAATAGCTAAAGCACTTTTGATAGAGAAAAGCAGTGTTAAATAATGCACACTATACTTATTAAGACTTATTATGACTTACAGTAATCAGGATTGTATAGTACTGACAAAAGGGTAGATGCAGAAAGTGCAAAAATAGATGTATACAAATATGATCAACTGTTGACAGAAGTACAAAGGCGGCTCAATCAAACATGCTGTATTGGAACATTAGACATCATTGAAAAATTAACGTTGACCAACAGCCTATTCTTTACACAAAATTAACTCAAAATAGGGTTATAGATCTAAATGTAAAATGTGTAATTCTAAAATTCAAGATAAAATAGAAAAATCGGCCTAGAGAAACAGTATTTAAATACAACTCCAATATCATGGTTCATCAAATTTAAAAAATTGATTAATTGTACTTCTTCAAAATGAAAAACTCTCTTTCTGTAAAAGATTCTGTTAAAGGAACAAAATACAACCTGTAAACTGGGATAAAATACTCCTTAATCTGGACTGTGAAGAAGGCTGAGCGCCGAAGAATTGATGCTTTTGAACTGCGGTGTTGGAGAAGACTCTTGAGAGTCCCTTGGACTGCAAGGAGATCCAACCAGTCCATTCTGAAGGAGATCAGCCCTGGAATTTCTTTGGAAGGAATGATGCTAAAGCTGAAACTCCAGTACTTTGGCCACCTCATGCGAAGAGTTGACTCGTTGGAAAAGAGTTTGATGCTGGGAGGGGTTGGGGGCAATAGGAGAAGGGGACGACAAAAGATGAGATGGCTGGATGGCATCACTGACTCGATGGACGTGAGTCTGAGTGAACTCCGGGAGTTGGTGATGGACAGGGAGGCCTGGTCTGCTGTGATTCATGGGGTCGTGAAGAGTCAGACACGACTGAGCGACTGATCTGGTCTGATCTGATCTGAATCTGATATCTGACAAAGTATTATATTCAAAATGTGCTCATGTGTTTACAACAGTGTTCCCAAACTATGGAACTCAACAGTGTTTCAATAAAAAACAAACTAACAAGGATGGGCAAAAAATTTGAACAGACACTTCATTAAAGGGTGTGGATGGCAATGCAGACAAAATAGATGTTTAACCATTTTATTAGTTAAATGCAAAGTAACTGTCGATACACCATTACATGGGCTTCCCAGGTAGTGGTAATAGTAAAGAACCTACATGTAAACACAGGAGACATAGGAGACGTGGGTTCAGTCCCTGGGTCGGGAAGATCCCCTGGAGGAAGGCATGGCCACACACTCCAGTATTCTTGCCTGGCGATTCCCATGGACAGAGGATCCTGGCAGGCTACAGTCCATAGGGTTGCAAAAGAGTCAGACATATCTGAAGTGACTTAGATGCATGCACATGGAAATTTATAAGACTTACTGGAAACTCTAAGGATGTATGAAGGAATCTTTTAAAGGCTCATTAAAAGTAAAATTATATTTGCTTTTCATGACCTGACACTTTCACAAGCACTACCATGGCTTTCTCAAATGGCAAAATTTAGAACAATTCTATTCTTGGCCTGGCTGTACACCTAACTCATTCTGAAATTTTAAGCAAGTAATCTTTTCCATAGATTTTTTTTTCTGTTCTATAAAATACGGTGTTTGGTAAAAAGCTTTTCAAAAGCTGCTATAGACTTAGCAGAAATTCTAATATACTGAGCACATTAGAATCACATCAGAAACTTCTATAAAATGTTGCTTCCTGGAAAGGCATCATCTCCAAAGATTCTAACTTAATTGATCTTTGTGGAGTTTAAGCATTGATTTATAGTTAGGACTGAAAGCTCCTAACTATAGGACCAAAAGCTCATGGTTCAACCACGTTCAAAAGCAGTCTTCTATGGATGTGTTACAGTGTCTGGCTTTTTACTGTTAAAAGTTGAATGTGGATCCCATTTAGTTGATCATATTGTGATGTGTCCTGTTGAGTTGATTAATATCACCAATGCAGCTGCAGACACTGAGAGGCTGCACAGACAAGAGTGGGCAAAGTTGGGCTCTGTGCTGGTGTCATCCCATTTTACTGCCTCTGGGTACACTGACCCCCGCCATCTCCAAACTCCTTAAGCTGCTAAATAACCCTCACCCCTCACTTGTTTGCCTTCTACACTTACATCATTATAGGTAAGTAGGTCATCTTC
>NW_011494640.1:7263658-7270988 GCF_000754665.1 Bison bison bison
TCATGCATTCAGGAACTGCTGAACCTGCACTATATCCTTTCAAGTTCTATGACTACCATCAATCTAATCTTGAATCTGAAATATCAGAACCCTCACAATTAGCTACTGAGCCTTGTTTCAGAAATCTGAACCAAACCCACTAATTTCTGACTATGCTTTGAGACCACATTAAAAGAACAGCACCTGGCGCCCTCCCACACCATCAGGAGCTCAAATTCTGATGGCCATCATCCAGTACCATATGCCTAATTGCACCTCCCTTTTCCTGCTCTCATAATTGGTAGACACTTACACTTTGGAGAGCATTACCACGGGCACAAGAATCGAGAACACTGACAAAGCTAAGAACCTGGAAAGGAAGATTTCAGCCAAACTAATTTTTTTCCAGTTTCCATGATGTCATACCTTTCATTTGCTGTTTTGAAACATAAACTTCCCAACTACTTATTTTAATATGATGTACAAAAATATCTTCCATTAATTCTTTCAGAACTTTATTGCTTAGTTTTTTTTTTTTTTTAAACAGGTGCAGTGATCACTGCAATTGCAAAGCACAAGAACATTCTTTATTTTGCAAATTAAGACTCTGAGTCTCAGGAATCAAGAGATTTATAGGACTTTGAATGCACATAGATGTTTTCTTTGTCTTTGAACAAGTACTATGCCTTAATGTGTAATATAAAAATTACACACTGAACCACTTCTCTACAACAGTGATCTTTTTTTCCCCTGATACTTTAACTTTTTCTTTTCTTTTACTTTATTTTTAAGTGGAGAAATGTATATTGTGTTTGTTATATATCTTGGAATAAAAACCTCCGTGCTAGTAATCAGTACAGTCATTACAGATAGTGATGTAGACAGGAAGAGACTAAAAGGAGAGTGGGGGATGGGTACCTTCACTTTTGTACCCAACCCAGGATGCAGTGTTCTATAAATGTTCATTAGATCCTATCAGTTTATGATCTTGTTATGTCATTCTATATCCTTGATGATTTTCTGTCTAGTTGTTTTACCAGTTGTTGAGAAAAATGTTTAAAGTGTGCAACTATAAATGTAAATTTGTCGATTTCTCCTGTCTGTTCTACAAGTTTGTTGCTTCACATATTTTGCAGCTCTGTTGTTTTGCACATAGGCATTTAAAGTGTTTATGTCTTTTTAATAGATTGACTTCTTTTTTTTAGAAATAAATATAAATTGCTTTATTTCACTCCTTTGGTAGCTTTTTCAAAAATTTGTTAATTTTTTAATTAGAGGACAATTGCTTTATAGAATTTTGTGGTTTTCTGTCAAACCTCAACATGGATCAGCCGTAGGTATACATACATCCCCTACCTCTCGAACCTCCCTTCCATCTCCCTCCCCACGCCCTCCCCCAGGATGATATAGAGCCCCTGTTTGAGTTTCCTGAGACATACAGCAAATTCCCATTGGCTATCTATTTTACATATGGTAGTGTAAGTTTCCATGTTACTCTCTCCATACATCTCACCCTCTCCTCCCCTTTCCCTGTGTCCATAAGTCTGTTTTCTAAGTCTGTTTCTCCACTGCTGCCCTGTCAATAAATTTTTCAGTACTCTCTTTGTAGATTCTGATATACGCATTAGTATATTTATCTATTTTTGACTCACTTCACTCATATAATAGGCTCTAGGTTCATCCACCTAATTAGAACTGACTCAAATGTGTTACTTTTTATAGCTAAGTAGTATCCCATTGTGTATAAGTACCACAATCTCTTTATCCATTCATCTCTCAATGGACATCTAGGTTGCGCCCGTGTTCTAGCTATTGTAAATAGTGCTGCAATGAGCAATGAGATACATCTATCTTTTTCAACCCTGGTTTCCTCAGGGTATATGCCTAGGAGCGGGATTGCTGGGTCATATGCTGGTTTTATTCCTAGTTCTTTAAGGAATCTCCATACCATCTTCCATAGTGGCTGTATCAATTTACATTCCCACCAACAGTGCAAGAGCATTCCCTTTTCTTCACACTCTCTCCAGTATTTGTTTGTAGACTTTTTGATGATGGCCATTCTGACCGGTGTGAGGAATGTACTACCATCTCATTGTAGTTTTGACTTGCATTTCTCTAATAATGAGCAATATTGAGCATCTTTTCATGTGTTTGTTAGCCATTTGTATGTCTTCTTTGGAGAATGTCTGTTTAGGTCTTTCCCCCACCTTTTGATTGGGTTATTTGTTTTCCTGGTATTGAGTTGTTTGAGCTGCTTGTATATTTTGGAAATTAATCCTTCGTCAGTTCTTTCACTTGCTATTGTTTTCTCCCATTTTGAGGGCTGTCTTTTCACCTTGCTTATAGTTTCCTTCGCTGTGCAAAAGCTTTTAAGTTTAATCAGGTCCCACTTGTTTACTTTTGTTTTTATTTCCATTACTCTAGGAGGTGGGTCATAGAGGATCTTGCTTTGATTTATGTCACTGAGTGTTCTGCCTATATTTTCCTCTAAGAGTTTTATAGTTTCTGGTCTTACATTTAGGTCTTTAATCCATTTTGAGTTTATCTTTGTGTATGGTATTAGGAAGTGTTCTAATTTCATTCTTTTACATGTAGCTGTATAGTTTAGAAAGACTTCTTTATCACTGAGTAATCTCTCCCTCTGTGTCTAGTAATATTCTTTGCTCTGAGATCTACTGTATCTGATATTAATACAGCCACTCATGCTTTTGAATAATATTAGCACGATACACCTTTTTCCAACTTTCTTATATAGCTATATTTGAAATTAATTTCTTATATACAGCATATAATTGAATGTTTTAAATCCATTCTGCCAATTTTTGTCTTTTAATTGGTATTTAGATCATTGAAATTTCATGTAATCATTGATATGTGTATGCGTGCACGCTAAGTCGCATTAGTCATGTCAGACTCTTTGCTACCCCATCAACTGAAGCCCACCAGCTCCTCTGTCCATGGAATTCTCCAGGCAAGAACACTGGAGTGGGTAGCTGTGCCCTCCTTCAGGGGATCTCCCTGACCCAGGGATCAAACCTGGGTCTCCTGCATTGGCAGGCATGTTCTTTACCACTAGCACCACCTGGGAAGCCCAATCTTTGATATATTAGATCTTAAAACTATTCTTTTGTATTTTTTTTTAATTTGTTTTCTCTTTTTGTTTCTAATCTCTTTCTCTCTGCTGTCAGTTACTTATTTATTTCAGTTTTATTTACCCATAGTATTTTGAGCACATTTATTTGTATGGCTTTTTCTTAGTGATTTCTTTACATATTGCATTAAATACACATCACTTATTAAAGTCTTCTTTGGTATTAATTTTGGCTTCCCTGGTGACTCAGATGGTAATGAATCTGCCTACAATGCAAGAGACCCAGGTTCAACCCCTGGGTCAGGAAGATCTGGTGGAAAACAGAATGGCGACCTACCAGTTTGAACAAAGTGTAGAAAACTTATGACTCTTGTGTCCCTTTATTTTCTCCCCTTTACAATACCATTGTCTTAAATGTTTCCCTGCGTATGCATCATTCAATGTTATAATTTTTGTTTTATTGTCAAACATGATTTAGCAAACCCAAGCGGAGAAAGGAAACCTATTGTTTTTTATCATACTACTGCTTACTGTGTATTGGATTTTTTTCCTAATATTCCAAGATTCCTTCCTTATAGTTTCTTTTCTATTTGGAGAACTTCTTTGGGCTTCCCTGGTAGCTCAGTCGGTAAAGAATCTGCCCCCAGGGCAGGAGACCCGGGTTCAATCCCTGGGTTGGGAAGATCCCCTGGAGAAGGAAATGGCAACTCACTCCAGTATTCTTGCCTGGAAAATCCTATAGACAGAGGAGCCTGGCGGGCTACCGTCCATGGGATTGCAAGAGTTGGACATGACTTAGTGACTAAACCACCACCACCAGCACTGATGACCAATTTTCTTAGTCTTCCATCGTCTAAGAATGTCTTGATTTCACCTTCATTTCTGAAGAATATTTTTACTGGACACAGGATTTTGTGTTGATAGTTATTTTCCTCAGCAGTTTTAAAATGTTGTTGCACTTACTTCTTGCCTCCATGGTTTCTGACAAGAAATTTGCTATTGATTTGTACCATTTTTCCTTATGGGTGAGCTTCCCAGGTGTCTCTGGTAAGACAATGCAAGAGATATGGGTTTGATTCCTGGTCCAGGAAGATTCCCTGGAGAAGGGACCAGCTACCCACTCCAGTACTCTTGCCTGGAAAAATCCCATGGACAGAGGAGCCTGGCAGACTACAGTTTGGGTTGCAAAGAGTCAGACACAATTTAGTGACTGAACAACAGCAACAACCCTTATAGATAAGGTGATGTTTCTCCACAATTGCTTTCAATATTTTGCCCTTGTCTTTAAGTTTTAGATGTTTGACTTGATATGTCTTTATGTAGATTTATTTGTGTTTATTACGTTGGGATTTTGCTCCACTTA
This sequence comes from Bison bison bison, assembly GCF_000754665.1. Classification (NCBI taxonomy): domain Eukaryota; kingdom Metazoa; phylum Chordata; class Mammalia; order Artiodactyla; family Bovidae; genus Bison; species Bison bison. The sequence goes on from NW_011494640.1 coordinate 7,268,092, forward strand.
TTGAACTTATACTTTGAAGTCTTCTGCCAAATTTGGGGATATTTTTTCAACTATTTTTCTTCACATGTTCTTGGAACTCTGTTTTTTTCCTTTCTTTTCTTAGAACATTTTCTCTCTTTTGTTCAGATTGGATAATTTACATTGCTCTATATTCCAGTTTATTGATTTTCTCTTCTTTTCACTTTATTATGTTGTTAAAATCATTGTGTTATATTTTGATTACTATATTTTCCAGTTCTAAACATTTCCATTTTTCTTTATGTATGTGTTCTATTTACCTGTAAGACTTCATTTCTTCTTTTATTCTTCCTTCTTGCCCTTCTTTCCTCCTTCCCTCACCTCTCTTTCCTTTTTCTATTTCTCCAATTTTTTTCAAGTGTGTTTGTAATCACTTATTGAAGCATTTTTATTATGGCTACTTTAAAGTCTTTGTCAGATAATTTGAGACCTCTTCGTTATCTTAATTTATTGATTTTTCAAAAACATTGTTTGAAATCTTCTTGTTCTTGGCAAGATGAGTAATTTTCTATTAAGCCTGTACATTTAGGGTATTATCTGGGAGACTGAATCTCATTTCTTTTTATAATGGGCATCTCTCAACAGTGCTCCTGCAGGACCCAGGGGCAGGTGGGGAAGTACAGCCTCATTACTGCCTGGGGGGAGGTGAGGGAAGTACGTCAGGGGATAGAATTCAGGGTGTCCTCATAACTTCCTTCAACACCTGAGAGGAAGGGTGTCCCCCTTGCTACTGGGCACAGACTGGGGCTTCAGGAAGCTCCACTAAACCTCCATTGATACCGGGAGTGGTGTGAGTGCCCAGGTATCAATTCCCATGTGGCTTCATTACTTCCAGGCAGTGGGGGAAGCCCTGACTCTCCACCATGTCTCCTCTTACACTCCCCCAGTGCCGAGTGGGAGAGGGACACATTGCTGCTATGTGGCAGCAACGTATAGGCTTCAGGGACACAAAGGCAGGGAGTAGGGGTTGATACATCCTTCCGGAGGTGAAAGTCCTGGCTCCCTATTCAGCTTTCACTGAGCCAACCTGGGCTGGGGGTTTGGGATGCCTCCTAAGAACCTAGAAACAGTAGAACAAATCTAGGGGCTACACTTGGCCTTTGATGGCATGGTTGAGAGGGACCACAGGATTTTTTTAATTTGATGTTCTGCCAGACAATTTTCTGTCTGCTGGGCTGTCCCCTTCTTGGTCCTTTGGCTAAAAAGAGGCAGCTTTGTTTTTTTTTGTCTGCACTCATGGACAGTTCTGGTTTTGTTCAGCTGCTTCAGTTCCAAGTTTGAAACATAAGAGACAAAGGGGGGGGGGACAGGAACTCAAGATCATGCCATTCCTTGAGTTTCAAGGTCTCTAGTTTGTCAGCCTTCTTCTGTCCAACTTTTGTCTTCTTATGCTTGTTTTACAATCTCCGGAGCTTTTATCTGTGGCTACCAGGAGGAGGAGGGGCAAGGGCACGGCCTCCATCTTCCCCTTTGTCCTATGTGCTAAGTCGCTCAGTCGTGTCTGACTCTTTGTGAGCCCCCGTGGACTGTAGCCCCCAGGCTTCTCTGTCCATGGGATTCTCCAGGCAGGGATACTGGAGTGGGTTGTCATCTCCTTCTCCAAGGAATCTTCCCTACCCAAAGATGGAACCCTCGTGTCTTATGTATCTTGCATTGGTAGGCGGGTTCTTTACCACTAGCGCCACCTGGGAAGCCAGTAAGTCCCATAGCTTTATTTATTTATTTTTTTTAATTTAATGAAACTAAAGCAGAATCAAGAGTACCTTCATCTTAACAGTCATTTGCAATCATCAATGACTTCCTTCTTAAGCGTCATTTTTTTGCTCAAGACACTGAAGCAGGCATTTACAGATTTGTGTGTGTGTGTGTGTGTGTGTGACAGCCCTTCCTTCCAGGGTCTGGTTGCTGGCCTCTGACGGATGACCACTGTCATAGTTTCTGAAATCTCTGCGCACACAGGCTTCTAACAGATGAGGTATGAGTGAGTCACAATTAAGCCAAATGAGTTCTATGCAGAATTCTGAGAATCAAATCTAGCCCAGGTAAAGGCAAAAGCAGCTGGCAGATCAAAGAGCATTGCTCTGAGCGATGAACCCTGACTTGGTAGAAGACAAACAGAACTAAAATTCAGGGAGACAGTTCAAAGGAATGGTGAGCGACCAGCGGGGGATGGGGGGCATGGCCAGGAGTTGAGCCTGAATGTGGCAAAGTGGATGAACAACTTCAGGGCTCAGACGGCTTTACCTCAGGGAGAGACGAGGGGACGGGATTGTGAGGCGGGGAGAGAGAAATTCTGTTGGAGTCACCTCAGCTGGGCGCCAGCAGAGGCAGGGAAAGCTCATAAGGCGCCTCTGGCTACCGAGACACGGGCTGCCTTGGAGGAGGGCAGAAGCTGGGTAGACCGCTTGGAGCTTTGGCCAAGCGCACTTGCAAGCTCAGAGGGGACGACTGGGAGGAGACTATTTGACGGCCGCGGGGTTCAACGCTTCCCTGCCAGGGAGGAGCGCGGCTTCGACCGCCCGGCGCCGCGGTGGTCTCAGCCCGCGCGCCTCGTTGCTGGCGCGCGTCCGTCTCGGCGCTCTGGGAACCGGGTCCTAGCACCGCAGACTTCCCATCCCTCGCGCGCACTTTCTGTCTTGCCTCTCTCGACGCGCCCCCAGACAATGGATGGCAGCTCCCTGCTCTCCGCACCAAGGTAAGACCCGCTTTCCCCTCTGCCCAAGCTGACGCGCGTCAAACTCGGTTCTCAGCTCCAAGTCGCTCGCGAACTTGCCGTGGGGGCGCGGGGCTCCCCAGGACACCGAGGACTCGGAACTTACAGGAAGTCCGGCTGCGGGGGTGCGAGGAGCTTCGTGGTCCCTGTCAACTAGCCCGCGGGG
>NW_011494640.1:7271203-7282370 GCF_000754665.1 Bison bison bison
TGGGGAGGTCGAGGTGGGCGCGATTGCCTCTAACTCCCGACCGGCCTAGACTGCGCCCGCCAGAGACCTGTACCAAAAAGGACCTCTGTCCGCCCCAGTCCCACCCGCCTCAGTTGCCCCCACACCTATTGCCAGGCTCCTTAGCATCTCTGGCCTCGAGCGTTCCCTGACTACCCCAGCCCTGGGATGCGCACGCCAGAAGGTGGGGGGGGAGGCCACCTTAGGCGCTGCCCAGGTGGGGAACAACACGTTTTCCCTGGTGTGCGTTCCGTCCTGTCTCCTCGCTTTGCCGGTGCTCCGCGCTCGGTTCAGACTCAGTCCTTTGCGCATTTAGGAAACAGATTTTAGTATTTCTACCCGCGTAAACCCTAGGGGTGAATTGAGGCCGTGGCGCTGGTGGGGTTCCGCCAGCCGGCAGGTGGGCTTTTGCGCTCTTTGTGCTCCGCGCGGAGCGTCCATCCCCTTGGAGGACAGGATGCTGCTGCTCGCGGATGCAGGTGTCTCTCTGCCGCCCGCACAGCCCCACCTTTCCGAGGCAGAAGGGGCTTCGTGTGGACTATTTTGTCATCCCTTACTTCCTCATTTTCCCCAAGCAAACATCTAGGCAGCTTGCAGCCGAGTGTCAGGCTCTGGAATAGGTATTTGGAACTCGAATTCTTGGAGAGCACCTAAATCCACCATGCACTGGCTAAAGCAGACACGGAGCTGATACTATGTTGCCGAATAGCCGCGACGCGGGTGGGACTGGAGTCGGGGTGGATGGACACCGCTTTTCAAACGTGTTGAAGGCTGCCATCTAGAGACTTGAAGTGTTAATATTAGTATTCCGTAAGGAAATAGAGCTTTTCCAACTCCACAGGCATTTCCTCGCAAACATCCCTTCCCTGGGGATTAGCAAAGGGCTCTTACAAAGGCTTCTAAGCCTAGCCTGAAGCTGCTCCAATATCTGTGGAGTCAAACACAGTCAAAGTACCACTAAGTCATTCCTTTCTATCCTAATGCACGAAAAGGACAATAAGAACCGCAGGAAGACTTTTTAAAGCTTAAAAGTATATATTGTCACTTAGTTTGGGTCAAAATGTGAAGCATTTTAAAATCGAACAAACTGGGTATTCACGTTCTACACCATCTGGTCTACTACCTAAGGTCTTTAGAATGGAAATAGTGAGCTGTGTGATTGCAACATTCCAATAAAATAGAGACATTTTTGATAGGAGATTGCTTGCTCTAAATCCAGTTTTGCTGATCAAAACAGTGGTGCTTGAATCAGAACTATATATCTATTAAACATCTGAGACATTTTCTAAAATATTAGAAATACTTTATACCAATAACTCCTTAAAATTATTTCTTCTGCACGATTGTAAAATGACCCTTTGAAGAGCAAATAAACTGCCATGAAATTACTCTGTATCTTGTAGTAGCCTGTAAAAATGTTAATATAGAATTAACACCAGCTTCAGGTATTAAACCTTTTGAATATTACTGCTTATTCGCCAAGATACAACATATTTCCACAAATCAGTGTGATAATTCAGCTATTTTATGAGCATCCTTATTAATATAAAAATAGTTACGTTTAACCCTTATTTCACTTACTACAAGAAATACAATTTCTTTCTGCAATATTTAATTGGAAGTCATAGTGATATGCAAAAAATAAACTAGAATTTAAAAACAGTGTGTAGAAATTATATTCATTGTACCATTTCTCCACAAAACTTTGAAATTTAAATAATTGATGATTGGATACTCTACAAACTTTTCAAGAAAATGGAAATAAAGAGGAAAAATCAAATTGTTATAAATCAAGATTTGTGTTGTCTAAATCTGATATGTTTTCAGTATTTAATAAAATTAAGTTAGTGATTATAAATCATTGATTCTCTTAGGAATTATAAAAGCAATTTGATGCTCCAACAATTGGACGGATAAAACAAAAAGATTTTTTAATATATCAAGTTAATTAAAGAATATATGTTTTGTGTGGGCCTTTAGATTTTAAAATGTTTAATGAATCAAAGATATAATTGATGAAATTTTTATCAAACAATATTCTGTAGAGATTGATCTTATTTGATTCATACACTGTAGAAATTTTAAAAGATGGTTTTTTTGAAAGGAATTGTTTATGTTTTTTTGAGTTATTACACTATATTACCTTACCTCTGTGAAAGCTCCAGCTAGTTTTTACTTTGAATATTTTAATTTTTAAATGTGCAATAAGTTATGTGGATTATATTACAGTTTTCTTAAAACCACTGTTTATTAAAGCTGGAAGGTGTCTCAAAGAAGGAAACTAAGCTATGGAAACATGAAATGTTTCCATGTTAGTTATATAGTAGACCCAGAACCTAAGTGTTTTCTGATTAATAATCCAGTTCAAGGAAAAAACAAACACACAAAATCTAAAAAACAAACAAAAAAAAATTTTTGTTTTTTTTTTTTTAGCTCTAAAAGTTTAGGTAGAGATTCTTTCATCATATCTTTTACAAAAGGCTTATTTGATTTGCCAAGGCCACATAACTAGAATTTATGAAAACAGAATAGAATCCCAGAGTGACAAAATGCATTGTATTGCTGTAGCATGTTATACTACAATGCAGTAGTCACCTCTCACAGAAGGAAAGTTGATCTGACTTATATTGATTGGTAATACTTTGGCCACCTGATGAGAAGAACTAACTCATTTGAAAAGACCCTGATGCTGGGAAAGATTGAAGATGGGATTGGGGGTAGGAGGAGAAGGGGATGACAGAGGATGAGATGGTTGGATGGCATCACCAACTCAATGGACGTGAGTCTGAGTAAACTCCAGGAGTTGGTGATGGACAGGGAGGCCTGGCATGCTGCGGTCCATGGGGTTGCAAAGAGTCAGACACGACTGAGTGACTGAACAGAGCTGAACTGATTGTGTGGATGGTAGGGTTGAAAGTGGAAGTCACTCAGTCTGACTCTTTGCTACCCCATGGATTGTATAGCCTGCCAGTATCCTCTGTCCATGGAATTCTCCAGGCAAGAGTACTGGAGTGGGTAGCTGGTCCCTTCTCCAGGGTATCTTCCTAGCCCAGGGGAAGGGGATCTTCTCAACCCAGGAATTGAACCCAGGTCTCCCACATTGCAGGTGAATTCTTTACTATCTGAGCCACCAGGGAAGCCCAAGAATACTGGAGTGCGTAGCCCATTCCTTCTCCATGGGATCTTCCAGACCCAGGGATAGAACCAGGGTCTCCTGCATTGCAGGCAGATTCTTTACCAGCTGTGCTACCAGGGAAGTGTGTGAATGGTCAAGTTGGTATTTTATTGTGTTATCTCATATATTCCCCTGGAGGAGGAAATGGCAAGCCACTCCAGTATTCTTGCCTGGGGAATTCTATGGACAGAGGAGCCTGGTGGGTTACAGTCTGTGGGATCACAGAGTTGGACACAACTGAGTGACTGAGAACTCCCATATATTAAATTATTTGATCATCACATCCATGTGAGTTAATTATAACAAATATAATTGCCTCCATGAATTTGTTGAAAAAAAATTGAAGTAAAAAGAAATTAAATGAAGAAAATAATTAGATTTAAATATTTATACAATAGTATATAAGAAAGCTGGATCATCTACAAGTTCTTCTGACTTGAAGTTCAGTTTCCTTTTTTGTATTGATTGAAAATTCACACATTATTTTAAATGGGGGTAGAGGAGAAGAGATCCCGGTGTACAGTTTGGACAAACTCTGATGTCATTAGAACACGTGGGGGCAGCCTAAAAGCCAAATCGTTGTTTAAAGCCAACAAATGCTGAAAATACCATTTTTGCAAACAGAAATAATTTGTCACCTTGACCATGTCTAAGCTTGAACTTCAAATTTAAGGAAGAAGCCTTCTTTTATTTTCTAAATTATTTGCATTTATACTAATTTTGTTCTTTTTGTTCTGTTTGGCTTACTGGATTCTATTTCAGTAATAATTTATTTTTATTGGAGTATAGGTGATTTACAATACTGTGTTAGCTTCAGGTATACAGCAAAGTGATTCAGGTATACATGCATGTATGTCCATTCTTTTTCAGATACTTTTCCCATTTAGGTTATTACAGAATATTGAGTTGAGTTCCTGTGCTGTATAGTAAGTCCTTGTTGATTATCTATTTATGTATACTAGCATGTGTATAGGAAGAAGGAAATGGCAACCCACTCCTGTATTCTTGCCTAGAGAATCCGTGGACAGAGGAGCCTGGTGGGCCGCTATCCATAGGGTCTCACGGAGTCGGATACGACTGAAGTGACTTAGCATGCATGCACGCATTGGAGAAGGAAATGGCAGCCCACTCCAATATTCTTGCCTGGAGAATCCCAGGGACAGAGCATAGTGGACTGCCTTCTATGGGATCTCACAGAGATGGACAGGACTGAAGGGACTTAGCAGCAGCAGCATGTGTATGTTAATCCCAGACTCCTAGTGTATCCCTCCCCCAACCCATGGTACTCTGAATGACAAAAACATTAAAGAAAGATGTTTGAAAAAATAGATATTTTAATTTAAATTTCCCATCAGTTTAGTTTGCCCAAGCCTAAGTTTAGCTTAGCAATATTTCACCAAAGCCCATCAGAATCAAAATTTTGTCTCCAAGAATGTTAGTACTAGAGGGGGAAAAAAAGCTGTTTTTTAAATGGAACCCCACTCAGTACTCTTGCCTGGAAAATCCCATGGATGGAGGAGCCTGGTAGGCTGCAGTCCATGGGGTCGTGAAGAGTCAGACACGACTGAGCAACTTCACTTTCACTTTTCACTTTCATGCATTGGAGAAGGAAATGGCAACCCACTCCAGTGTTCTTGCCTAGAGAATCCCAGGGACGGAGGAGCCTGGTGGGCTGCTGTCTATGGGGTCACAGAGCCGGACACAACTGAAGCGACTTAGCAGCAGCAGCAGCAGCAACAACCCAATGCTGTAAATGAAAGTCTTCCATTCAAATTCAAAACAAGCAGAGAAATTTAAGAGTACCTTTACATTTCTGTTTTTTATTTATCAGAAACTCTTTAAAAAAGAATCCATCACTCTTAATAAATTGGGAATCAGGGACAAATACCAGATTCTATCTTAATCAAAATTTGATATTATTCTCTAGACTGAAATGCATGTTCTTTATAAGATCAGGGCTGATGTGGCCATATCCCCTAATTTACAATTCTCAGGGAAGCACTGCTCAGGAGGTGCTGCTTCTTACGGAGAAAAAAAACTGTAAATTAGTAAGTCTTGGTGCTCAGGACTCAGATTCTATGTGGCCGAAGGGTAATAAACATCTGGAGAAGAGATGGGAACTCTAAAGGCAGTTTCCCACAGAAACATTATTTTTAAAAGTCTTGAAACCCACCATTTATCCTGCATTTCACACCCCGACCCTTTTAGGGGCCCCTGATCTCCATCCTTTTGGTTCCTTTTGAAAAATATGTATCTGCTGCCAAATAATCAATTTGTAAATGAACTATTAGAGAATGTCTCATTCACAAAGGGTCCATTTGTCTAATATTTATTTGAATGGAGTTTTACTCTAATTAAAGCTTACAACTAAAAAGAATTGTAGGAAGAGGGAAAAAATGGTGTGTTTGACATTAGGAGACTATTGGGACATGTAGTACTTGGTTCTGTTCTGAAATTAATGGCTGTAACTGCGCAATTAATTGTTTGACTTGTTGATTCTCTACCTCCTCCTGTTTATAGTAATGCATACTCTACATATACTGATCTGAATCCCTCTCACTTCTAACCTTCTACAATGCCATGACCTTTATTGTACAGGACCTTTATTGGTGGCTTCCCTGGTGGCTCAGATGGTAAGTCTGCCTACAATGTGGGAGACACGGGTTCAATCCCTGGGTCGGGAAGATCCCCTGGAGAAGGAAATGGCAATGGAGGCTACAGTCCATGGGGTCAAAACGAGATGGACACGACTGAGTGACTTCACTTTCTTTCTTTCTTTTAGTGTATCATGTCTCAACTTGACATGATATGAATAAGATCATCCTCTTGAAATATACAGGCAAAATCAAGGCATTGAAAAAAGAACCAAAGCAACACTAATCCATTCAAAAAAAAGTCCGGCTCAGAGAATCAATGTTTGTTTTTAAATCCTTCCAAAAGGCTCACAGAAGGCAGAATAAAAGCTTACTTTTTTGTAAAGACTATAGATCCTGGTTCTACCACTTCCTACTTTTGTTGTCTTAGTTGTTGAATAGCCCACATAACTCAGACATTAAATCTACTTTGTCTGACATTAGCATAGCTATTCCAGCCTTCTTTTGGCTTACCATTTTCCATCTTTTTGCTTATAATCTATCTCTTCATATTTAAAATTGTTTCTTATAGACAGGGTATTGTCTCTTACTTTTATATTTTATCTGACAATCTTTTAATTGATATGCTTAAATTTAGATCATTCACATTATGATTCTAGATAGGGCTGTATTAAAAGCCACCAACTAAAGCAACAAAAGCAAAACTAAACGAGATAACATCGAATTAAATAGCTTCTGCACAGCAAAGGAAACCATCGACAAATGAAAAGGCAAACATGGAATGAGCGAAAATATTTATGAATCATATATCTGATAAAAGATAATATCCAAAGTATATAAAAACTGATACAATTAAATAGCAAACAACAACAGCAACAAATCTAAACAATCTGGTTTTAAAACGGACAGAAAAACTGAATAAACATATTTTTCAAAGAAGATGTGCAAATGGAAAACAGGTACTTGAAAAAGTGCTCAACACACTTATTGTCATGGAAATACAAATCAAAGTCATAAATGAGCTTTCACCTCACATCTGTTAGAATGTTAGCTGTGCTCAATCGTGTCTAACTCTTTGCGACCCCGTGGACTGTAGCAGGCCAGACTCCTCTGTCCTTGAAATTCTCTAGGAAAGAACACTGGAGTGAGTAGCCATTTCCTTCTCCAGGGGATCTTGCCAACCCAAGGATCAATCCCAGGTCTCCTGCATTGCATGCAGATTCTTTACCATCTGAGCCACCAGGGAAGGCTCCTCTGTTAGAATGGCTATCATTAAAAAGGCAAGAGATAACAAATGGTAGTGAAGGTGTGGAGAAAAGGGAACCCTCTACACTGTTGGTAGAAAAGTAAATTGGTGCAGCCACCATGTAAAACTGTATGGAGATTCCTCCAAAAATTGAAAGTAGAATGACCATTTGAGCCAGCCATCTCGTTTTAGGTGACGATAAAAAGAGAGAATACATGGTGGGGTGGTGGGTGGAGAGAGAAAAAAAGAAAGCAGGATCTTGAAGAGATACCTGCACTCTAGTGTTCATTGCAGCATTACACACAATAGACAATGTATGTAAACAGCCTAAGTGTTCATCAACAGTGAATGAGTAAGTGAATATTTATATGCATGAAGTGTAAAAGTGTTTGTCACTCAGTCATGTCTGACTCTTTGTGACCCCTTGGGCTGTGGCAGATACATGGATATTATTTAGCCGTGAGAGAGATGGAAAGCCCCTTTTTTGGATTTGGAATGAAAACTGACTTTTACCAGTCCTGTGACCACTGCTGAGTTTTCCAAATTTGCTGACATACTGAGTGCAGCACTTTAACAGTATATACCTTCGAATTGTAATATACTACGTCACATCCAGTGTAAGGGTCTAATAATTATATGTCCAAATTGTCTTCTCTGATCCTGTGTGCCACTGTCCTATATTTTATTTTTATTTCTGTTATAGACACTATTTAATGCTACTATGTTTGCTTTAAAAAGTTGGATATTTTAGAAAATTAAAAATAAGAAATAAATTTTATTTTACCCTCATTTATTCAGTTTCTGACACTTCATCTGTATAGAGGCAAGCTTCTCTGTCTTGTATATTCTTTCTGTCTATAGAACTCCCTTTCACATCGCTATCATGCAGGTCTGCTGGCAGTGAATTCTCTCAGTTTTTGTTTATCTAAAGTGTCTATTTTTCCTTTACTTTTCGAATCATACATTTTATGAGTATAGAGTCCTGGGTTGAAAAAAATTTCTTTTTATTGTTTTAAAGATGTCATTCCTTTGTATTTGGGCTTCTATGGTTTCTGCCAAGAAACTGTTTTCATTCTTATTTTTATTCATTTCTATGTCACGTGTGTTTTTTCCCCTGCCTGTCTTCCACATTTTCTTTTTGTCTCTTGTTTGGAGCAGTTTTAATGTGATATGCCAAGGACTGAGTATATATGTTTGTGTGTGTGTGTTTGTGTGTGTGTGTGTGTGTGTGTATATTGTATTTATCCTGCTTGGTATTCTCTGAGATTCTCTCTGTGGTTTGGTGTCTGATTATTAATTCTGAAAATATTAAGTTAAAATTGTAATAGGCTGGTTTGGTATGTTGCTTTATCCCTTGGAAGAGCATTTTTACCTTGCCTTTTCACGTGGCTTATAATATTTTTACTGAAACCCAGATACCTTGGTAGGATAACATTTCCCCAAGTGGAAACTGGAAGTCAGTGCTACTATTTAATGCATGTGTAAAAGAATACACTTAGGCTTAGAGAGGTTAAATGACTCGCCCAAGGTCAGTCTACTAGTGAGTGACAGATGCCAAACTTCACCCTTGGTTTTTACACTCCAAATCTTATGTTGCCTGACTATATCACTGTTACTCTCTACTTCCTAATGCATGTACATTCCCACTCTGGAGGCCTCCAGGACACTTACTGATGCCACATGGCTTCATTTATTTCAGACATTTTTGACCTCCTATCCCCAAGAAAGTTACTGAAGCATGCATAATGATGAGTGAGAAATGGTTCTTGCCCTTCATAAAAGTCACCAAGTAGTTTTAAAATGTCATTATTTTTTCTGAATGCCTTTTGATTCCATCTTTTTCAACATATGGCCTCTGAATCAAAAGCAGCTGCATGGACAGGTGGACGCTCAAAGAAATTTTGAGTCAGCCATAAGAAAGCAATGGAAACCTAGAGCATGATGGAGTAAAAAATTAAGACATTAATTTAAAAGTTTGTATCTATATCCAGCAGAGTCTAAAAATTCAGACATTAACACCTCTATCTGAAAACCATGCTGCATTCCTGCTTGAGATAGAAAAAGTGGCATATCCAAACAAATGGCTTGAGAGAACTTCTCTTGGGAAAAAATAGCATACAGACCAGTGTACTTTTTATTCCTTTCATTTTAAACACATATTATTGATATCTTGAAATAATTAACAGAAATTCTTAGAGTATCCATGGCTTTTGAAATAAAAGTTAGTCTTTAGAAATGTAAACATATGGGAATTCCGTGGCAGTCCTGCAGTTAAGAGTTCCTGATCAGGGAACTAAGATCCCTTGCAGTATGGCCAACAATTTTTAAAAATGTCAAGATATTATTTTCATTTTCTATGTTAATTCGGCAAATTGCTATAAAATCAGTAGATTAGCACACAAATATATTATTTTATAATTCTGTATGTTGGAAATCTGACGTGGGCCACACTGGGATAAAATCAAAGTGTTAGCAGGGTTGCATTGTTTTCTGGAATGTTTCAGTTCAGTTCAGTCACTCAGTCGTGTCTGACTCTTTGTGACCTCATGGACTGCAGCACACCAGGCTTCCCTGTCCATCACCAACTCCCAGAGCTTACTCAAACTCATGTCCATTGAGTCGGTGATGCCATCCAACCGTCTCATCCTCTGTCTTCCTTGTCTCCTCCTGCCTTCAATCTTTCACAGCATCAGAGTCTTTTCCAATGAGTCAGTTCTTCGCATCAGGTGCCCAGAATATTGGAGTTTCAGCTTCAGTATCTGGAAGGTTTGCTGCTGCTGCTGCTGCTGCTGCGTCGCTCCAGTCGTGTCCGACTCTGTGCGACCCCATAGACGGCAGCCCACCAGCCTTCCCGTCCCTGGGATTCTCCAGGCAAGAACACTGGAGTGGGTTGCCATTTCCTTCTCCAATGCATGAAAGTGAAAAGTGAAAGTGAAGTCGCTCAGTCATGTCTGACTCTAGCGACCCCATGGACTGCAGCCTACCAGGCTCCTCCATCCATGGGATTTTCTAGGCAAAAGTACTGGAGTGGGTTGCCATTGCCTTCTCCATCTGGAAGGTTTAGGAGGAATCTATTTCCTTGTGTTTTCCAACTTCTGGAAACTGCTGGAAGTCCTTGCCTCATGACTGCCTTCCTCTGTCTTCAAAGTCAGCAATGGTGGATTGAGTTCTTACGTCTCATTCTTCTAACTTCTGACCTCCTTTTCAGCCTCTCTTTTCCACTTTTGAAACCTTGTGATTACATTGGATCCACCCAGACAATCCAGGATAATGTCCGTATATCAAGGTCATGGATTAATAACCTTAATGCCATCTAGAATCTTGATTCTGTTTTGCCATGTAACAATATTCCTAGGTAGTGGGGATTTGAACATGACCATCTTTTTAGGCCCAGTGTTCTGTCTATCATGAGCATTAATTTAACTAAAAAAAAATGTATCCTGCTGGCTTTCAAATTGCACTTGAGAGGCTACTAGGAGTAATTTCTCTCTCCCTCTTTCCCTCTCTCCTCATCCTCCTTCTTTATTAAATAAAGGGGAAGAGTGATAGGACTGTTTGTTCCTCCACTGCAATATGCAATCCATTCAGTGTGGCCAAAGTGAAACAACCACCCAATTCCAGAATCTTATTCAATAACGTAAGGCCAGATTGGGGTGTACTTGAAGACCTAATAGAATTCACTCGTTGGCACATCTCTTTATTGCAATGGTCATTAGTGAGAGTCAGGAAATATTTCCGATTGTGTTCCTAAGCATAAAGCCAGGTTGTCCTTGCTTGTCTCCTTTGTACAAGATATGATCTCATGATTTGCTTGAGCCAATGCAAGGTGGGGCTTCCCTCGTAGCTCAGTTGGTAAAGAATCTGCCTGCAATGCAGGAGACCCCAGTTTGATTCCTGGGTCGGGAAGATCCGCTGGAGAAGGGCTAGGCTACCCACTCCAGTATACTTCAGCTTCCCTTGTGGCTCAGATGGTAAAGAATCTGCCTGCAATGCAGGAAACCTGAGTTCAATCCTTGGGTTGGGAAGATCCCCTGGAGAAGGGAAAGGCTACCCACTCCAGTATTCTGGCCTGGAGAATTCCATGGACTGTATAGTTCATGGGGTTGCAAAGAGTTGGACACGACTGAGCAACTT
>NW_011494640.1:7282470-7285463 GCF_000754665.1 Bison bison bison
GGCAATGGCACCCCACTCCAGTACTCTTGCCTGGAAAATCCCATGGGCAGAGGAGCCTGGTAGGCTGCAGTCCATGGGGTCGCTAAGAGTAGAAAACCTCTGACTGACTTCACCTTCACTTTTCACTTTCATGCATTGGAGAAGGAAATGGCAACCCACTCCAGTGTTCTTGCCTGGAGAATCCCAGGGACAAGGATTCTGGTGGGCTGCCATCTATGGGGTCGCACAGAGTCGGACACGACTGAAGCGACTTAGCAGCAGCAGCAGTGCATCATATGGGATTCTCAGGTGGCTCAGTGGTAAAGAATCTGCCTGTCAATGTAGCAGATGTGGGTTCAATTCCTGGGTTGGGAAGATCCCCTGGAGAAGGAAATGCAACCCACTCCAGTATTCTTGTCTGAAAAGTCCCATGGACAGAGGAGCCTGGCAGGCTAGTGTCCATGGGGTCACAAAGAGTGGGACATGATTTAGTGACTGAACAACAACTGCATCGTGTACACATTTAACTCATGCAAATTCAATACTACATGTTCATTTTCCTTTTTCATTCTCTCATTTCTCTGTCTCTCTTTCTTTTTTAAAAATATGGTAGTTCAGTTCAGTTCAGTTCTGTCGCTCAGTCATGTCTGACTCTTTGCAACCCCATGGACTACAGCACGCCAGGCTTCCCTGTCCATCACCAACTCCCAGAGCTTGCTCAAACTCACGTCCATCGAGTCAGTGATGCCATCCAACCATCTTATCCTCTGTTGTCCCCTTTTCCTCCTGCCTTCAATCTTGCCCATCATCAGGGTCTTTTCCAATGAGTCAGTTCTTCGCATCAGGTAGCCAAAGTATTGGAGTTTCAGCTTCAGCATCAGTCCTTCCAATGAATATTCAGGGTTGATTTCCATTAGGATACTGATTTAATCTCCTTGCAGTCCAAGGGACTCTCAAGAGTCTTTGCTGGAGAAGGGAATGGCAAACCATTTCAGTATTCTTGGCTTGCGAACCCCATGAACAATATGAAAAGGCAAAAAAAAAAAAAATATGGTAAGCTTATGTTAGCTTGTATTTCTGTCACATTGCACATTTCTATATAGCATACACACACTAAAAAAAAAACCACTTTATAAGGCTTTTTTTTTTTTTTTTTGCAAAATCCAACATGCCATGATTTATAAGCTTCTTAAAGGATTTTCAAAGGTTATTTTTACTCCACACAATTTTCAAGATAGTCTATGACATTAGACCTGAAATCCCACATTAGCTGTTTCTCTGCTTCCCAGTGGTTGTCAAAACACTTTGATTTTGGTAACCTGTCACCGCAAGAAGAGGATGACTGGAAAGTTAATCAGGCAGCACTCTCTCCTGGCTCCTTCACAGTCCTGGGATGGAGCAAGACCCAGTTCCTGCCCTCATTGCATTTCATCTTGGTGGCAGTTGAACTTTGTGAGGAAGGAGACATGCTGGGAAGTTGACACACAGCACCCAGTGACTAGATCCTCTTCATTTCCTGAGGGACCTCTCAGGCTAGCCAAACTGATCAGTTCTTTTCCTGATTCTGAGTGCATTGACCTGAGGGAGAGGTGACCCCTAACTTCTTCAAACAAGTTTTCCCTAATGAGAAACTTAGCTAAAATATAGACCTTTTGAAATTCTGTGCTGAGAAAGTGGAGCCCTCTGAGAATGGGATGTTGTAGCTATAAAGATGTTGATAACTGCTACTTTGCTCAACTCTTTTCCTTTACAGATTAAAAAACGGAATTCAGGAAAAGTTAAATGAATTAATCAAATTATACAAATGTTGATATTTATAGATGTGTGTGTGCCTGCTTAGTCACATCCGACTCTCCGAGACCCCATGGATTCTAGCCCACCAGGCTTCTCTGTCCCTGGGATTTCCCAGGCAAGAATACTGGAGTGGGTTGCCATTTCCTTCTCCAGGGAATCTTCCTGACCCAGGGATCAAACCCGAGTATCCTGAATCTTCTGCATTGGCAGGTGAATTCTTGACCACTGAGCCACTTGGGAGAGTCAAGGAGCCAAGAATGAATCCCTAACTAAGCTCCTGATTCCTATGCTTATCACTGCACTTGATTTATTTAAAATAATAATAATAATCAACTCCAAAACATAGTTGGAAGCTCTTGGCATTTTCCATTACTACAGAACTTGTCAATCACCTGTGTCTAAATACCTTTCTTATTTTTCCTTAAAAAACAATGTTTTTATGATTGCTTATGTCTCCATTTCACTTCAGCTGCCAGTAATGCCAGAAACAAATCAAAAGTTTAATTATAACAGCAATTTAGGAGTTTATAACTTAAATATCTATGCCGTTTTTAACCATGATACTAACCACTTGTCATAATGTCTATTTTCCTTAGCCCTAAGTTTTAAACTATGTCTGATCATTTTATTGTACATACATTTTCTGTGTGTGCCCATGCGTGCTCAGCTGTGTCCAGCTCTTTGTGACCCCATGGACTGTAGTCCGCCCAGGCTCCTCTGTCCATGGGATTTTCCAGGCAAGAATGCTGGAGTGGGTTGCCATTTCCTACTCCAGGGGATCTTCCCAACTCAGGAATTGAACCCACGTCTGCTGCATTGACAGGCGGATTCTTTACTACTGTACCACCTGGGAAGCCCATGTTTTCTGTTAGTTGTCATATATTTTTAGTGGAATAAGATGGAATACACATCATTAAACCAATCATGCAGTCAATTGATTTCTTTATAAGCAATGCAAAAGAATAATGTTCCTGCATATTAGAGGAATTAAATTGATCTGTGGCAAGTTGGAACTCATATGAATCAATGGCCTATACATAATTAAACCTACCTTAAAGACAGACTTACATATGTGAAATGTTATAAGCAATTCCTACAAAATGATTATTAGATGATTAACATTAAAGCAAAACCAACTGTTTTAGAATAAATAAAAAATAAAATGTGAAAGCTTTGTGAAACACAATTCTCAATTATTTATTAAACATGATGTTATGATT
>NW_011494640.1:7285563-7286445 GCF_000754665.1 Bison bison bison
AAGGCTACCCACTCCAGTATTCTGGCCTGGAGAATTCCATGGACTGTATAGTTCATGGGGTTGCAAAGAGTTGGACACGACTGAGCAACTTTCACTTCATTTCACTTCAATGCAAGGTGTGCAGAAGAGACATGTGTCTCATCCAGGTGGACGTGTTAAAGGGCCCATATATAATTTTGTTTCACTTCTGCTTTCTGCCATGCTACATAACAGTTCACATAGTGGCTGCTCCATCAGCCTGAGTTTCAGAAGGAGCACAGTGTAGAACACAGCCCCCATTAAATCATACTGGCCACGTAGGATAAGCAAGAATTAGATCTTTGTCATTTTAACCCCCTGAGATTTTGGAGTTGTTTAATAATGCAGCATCACCCAACCCACTATGTCTGACCCTGCCACCTTTGGGGTTGAAATGGTAGGTGGTCCGGTGGGTGGGTGGTTCGCTTGTGAAGGTTTTCAAAGGATCTCACAGGTTCTTGTCTTGTTCTGAACTTCAAAGATCCTCATCACTACCTAACGGCATACTCTTGGTGTAGTGATACAAGGATAGGGTTGGAGACAGGGAGGAATGGAATTCACCTTAACTAATTCATGAAGCAGTCAGGAACCAGGTCCTTTGGACCAGCCCCACGTAATGACAATAAATACAGTGTGGCCTGTAGGTCTCCCATCCTAAGGACATGGCGTGTGAACTAGGAGTCTCACTCATCCTGATGTCAGTTCACACCCTTCCCATTTCACAATCTCACACAGCTGCTGCTTTTTAGGACATAGTAGTGCATCATATTGGAGAAGGCAATGGCACCCCACTCCAGTACTCTTGCCTGGAAAATCCCATGGGCAGAGGAGCCTGGTAGGCTGCAGTCCATGGGGTCGCCAAGA